>NC_058411.1:84569401-84583243 GCF_002201575.2 Neomonachus schauinslandi | reverse complement strand
TTCATAGATGGCTTTTATGATCTTGAGGTATGTACCCTCTATCCCTATACTCTGGAGAGTTTTGATCAAGAACGGATGCTGTACTTTGTCAAAGGCTTTTTCTGCATCTATTGAGAGGATCATATGGTTCTTGTTCTTTCTTTTATTAATGTATTATATCACATTGATTGATTTACAGATGTTGAACCAACCTTGCAGCCCAGGAATAATCCCACTTGGTCATGGTGAATAATCCCTTTAATGTACTGTTGTATCCTATTGGCTAGTATTTTTGTGAGAAATTTTGCATCCATGTTCATCGGGGATATTGGTCTGTAGTTCTCCTTTTTGATGGGGTCTTTGTCTGGTTTGGGGATCAAGGTAATGCTGGCCTCATAAAATGAGTTTGGAAGTTTTCCTTCCATTTCTATTTTTTGGAACAGTTTCAGAAGAATAGGTATTCTTCTTTAAATGTTTGGGAGAATTCCCTGGGAAGCCATCTGGCCCTGGGCTCTTTTTTTTTTTTTTTATGTTATGTTAATCACCATACATTACATCATTAGTTTTTGATGTAGTGCTTGTTTCTTGGGAGAGTCTTGATTACTTCCTAAATTTCCTTACTGGTTATGGGTCTGTTCAGGTTTTCTATTCCTTCCTGATTCAGTTTTGGTAGTTAATACATCTCTAGGAATGCATCCATTTCTTCCAGATTATCTAATTTGCTGGCATATATTTTCTCATAATATGTTATTATAATTGTTTATATTTCTTTAGTGTTGGTTGTGATCTCTCTGTTTTCATTCATGATTTAATATTTTGGGTCCTTTCTCTTTTCTTTTTGAATAGTCTGGCCAAGGGTTTATTAATCTTGTTATTTCTTCTGAAGAACCAGCTCCTAGTTTCATTGATCTGTTCTGCTGTTCTTTTGACTTCTATTTCATTGATTTCTGCTCTGATCTTTATTATTTCTCTTCTCCTGCTGGGTTTAGGCTTTATTTGCTGTTCTTTCTCCAGCTCCTTTAGGTGTAGGGTTAGGTTGTGTATTTGAGACCTTTCTTGTTTCTTGAGGAAGGCTTGTATTGCTATATACTTTCCTCTTAGGACTGCCTTTGCTGCATCACAAAGATTTTGAACAGTTGTGTTTTCATTTTCATTTGTTTCCATGAATTTTTAAAATTTTTCTTTAATTTCCTGGTTGACCCATTCATTCTTTTTTTTTATTATGTTATGTTAATTACCATACATTACATCATTAGTTTTTGATGTAGTGTTCCATGATTCATTGTTTGCATATAACACCCAGTGCTCCATGCGGTATGTGTCCTTTTTAATACCCATTACCAGGCTAACCCATCCCCCACCCCCCTCCCCTTTAGAACCGTCAGTTTGTTTCTCAGAGTCCATAGTCTCTCATGGTTCGTCTGACCCATTCATTCTTTAGTAGGATGCTCTCTAGCCTCCATGTATTTGAGTTCTTTCCGACTTTCCTCTTGTGATTGAGCTCTAGTTTCAAAGCATTGTGGTCTGATAATATGCAGGGAATGATCCCAGTCTTTTGGTACCGGTTGAGACCTGATTTGTGACCTAGGATGTGATCTATTCTGGAGAATGTTCCATGGGCACTAGAGAAGAATGTATATTCTCTTGCTTTGGGATGGAATATTCTGAATATATCTGTGAAGTCCATCTGGTCCACTGTGTCATTTAAAGTCTTTATTTCCTTGTTGATCTTTTGCTTAGATGATCTGTCCATTTCTGTGAGGGGGGTGTTAAAGTCCCCTACTATTATTGTATTGTTGTCGATGTGCTTCTTTGGTTTTGTTGTTGATTGGCTTATATAATTGGCTGCTCCCAGGTTAGGGGCATAGATATTTAAAATTGTTAGATTCTCTTGTTGGATAGACCCTTTAAGTATGATGTAGTATCCTTCCTCATCTCTTATTATAGTCTTTGGTTTAAAATCTAATTTGTCTGATATAAGGCTTGCCACCCCAGCTTTCTTTTGATGTCCATTAGCATGGTAAATGGTTTTCTACCCCCTCACTTTCAATCTGGAGATGTCTTTGGGTCTAAAATGAGTCTCTTGCAGACAGCATATCGGTGGGTCTTGTTTTTTATCTAATGTGATACCCTCTGTCTTTTGATTGGGGCATTTAGCCCACTTACATTCAGGGTAGCTATTGAAAGATATGAATTTAGTGCCATTGTATTACCCTGCCCCTGCAGAAAGCATGAGGGGATTTTTTCTCCAATATTTACTGTGGAATCTGGAGGAGCTCCTGGTGGCAAATCTCACATTATTGTGAGAGTCCTTCTATGATTGGGTTCCTCTGGAGATTTTAACTCTCACAGTTGTTCACACTGAACCTCCAGCAACTCAGCAATTACAGTTCAGGTTTTTCAACCCTGGCACTGGTTCTCTTGGCAGTTTCTCTTCGCTCACTCATGAGTCTGCTCTGGTGAGCTGCAATTCCCTGTATTCGTCTATTTCTCCAATCTTGAGGGCAGTGGTTTGTCCTGTGTTCTCTCCTCTCTTTTGGATCCAAGAAGAGTTGCTGAGTTTTCAGTCTTTTCAACTTTTTACTTGTTGGGACAGGGTGATGACTTCCAAATTCCTTACCTTTGGAATAGGAAACTGGAAGTCTCTCCAGGTGATTTTTTATTGTGTTGTTAGAGTAAGAACCAATGCTGTAGAATTTTGCTACTCAAAGTATTTTGCTTCACCTGATAGCTTGTTAAAAATGCAGAACCCCAGGGGCACCTGGTTGGCTCAGCTGGTTAAGCATCTGCCTTTGGCTCACGTCATGCTCCCAGGGTCCTGGGATTGAGCCCTGCATTGGGCTGTCTGCTCAGCAGAGAGTCTGCTCATGACTCCCACTCTCTCTCAAATAAATAAAATCTTTAAAAAATATATAGAACGCCAAATCCACCCTAGACATACTAAAATCAGAAAGTACCTTTTAATAAGATCTCCAGATGTTTCACTTGCACGTCAAAGTTTGAGAATCACTGCTTTTGGACAATATTGTCAACCTAGGCTGCGCATTAGAATGTACAGACCTTTTCAAAAAATGATACATGCACCAGCATTTCTTTAAAGCTCCCAGTGATTCCACTGTGAAGTTGGTGTGAGAACCACTGAACTAGGATGCACAAACACAAGTAAGAATTGTGTGGGTATACTCTGGTCATGATGGACAGAAGGAAAAGAGAGGAGGGTAAGCCCCCACTTTCAAGGAGAGAGACACAGGGACCTACCTTAACAATAATCCTGTTGGTACTAGAAGGAAAATGACCCTTCAGATAACAAAAGCCTAGAGGGTTTTATCTGGTTCTCACTCAAAGGAAAAAAACAAAACAAAACTTGAACTGCTGTGCTTTCTAGCATCTTTGCTCTACATCTCTAGTCTCTTTTATAAAACCAGCCTTCATTGTTGTCCTATTCTCTGGCCACTCCTCTTTTAACCCATACCCCAAAGATTACTCATGAGATTTCATAAGAAAACATGTTTCCAGTTCTAGGAAAGTAGAATGGATCACCCTTAACAGACATTCCCCACTGTGCAGTAAGGCTGTAAAGGATATATTCCTACCAACACATTCTCTTGTGGTTCATCGCATCCCCTTCAGGGTGCCTCCTGGCAACAACCAAGGGTGCCAGAACTGTCGATAGAACCTAGTTTTTCTCTGTATAAGAAACTGTCTCTTTGCCTATTGTTTCCCTGCCCCTGAATTTTCTTGATGGAGTTCTGCCAGAGAGTGACTTTTTCCCCTGGGCTTGATGTCTAGTGGCGAGTCTTTATACTGTTGAAGTCTGACGATGCTAGTTTTCTCCCTATATTTGAAGATGCTCAACAATGATGATGAAAAAATATATTCCCTCTATCTCCACTCTTTACAGGAAAACCAGGATGGTCATACATAACACAAGAAACAATCATTTCAGTCCACATAACTTCCGTTGTTACCAGAAAAATGACAACAACACATTTCTCAAGTCTCATGAGATTGAGACTTCCCATCTACCTCCAACAGGTCTTTAAACATTTTCTCTTCTCTATCTTTTGTGTGAAGTATTTCCACCATCACACTGGAGAGACTTTATTAGATGATGTGATAAATAAAACTACATTTTCTTAACTGGTTCAATTTGGAAACAGAGGTACATTCCACACCAGTTCATCAGGGAGAAGAGAGTTATAGCTACTTACTGATTGTATATGATCTTTAGCTATGTTTCTTTCTCTACAGAATAGGGGTAAGACTTATCTCCTTTTCAGTTCTGTTGTCAAGATTAAATGAGCTAATGGATCCACAAGTTTCCACAAATTGCAAATCACTCTATAAGATTTAGATATACTTATTATTAGTTGTTTGGAAAAAAAAATCATGCTTCCAGGAGGATGAGTAAAGAAATAATTTCCAGGGCACAGTGAAGGCATCAAAGGAGAGACAAAGTTCTCTGATGGCAAATCTCCATAGAGGTGAATAAGGGTTCTATTTCTAGTTTCTTGTTAAAGGTTAGAGCTAACACTACACATTGCCTTTGACATTAGTTTCAAACAAGCAGACTGATCAGACGCAATATGTATGTCATCCAGCATTCAGAGAGGAGGGTCTCTGTCATGACCTTCAGGCTCTCCAACTCTAGTTTAAGTACAACCCCTGAGTCCCACTGCTGTTCACACTGGCAGACACTGAGGCTTGCACACTAAAGGGAAAACAAGGGGTGCTCTTTTAGATCTAATTATGGCTAGCCAGGAGTTTCTATCCCTGGCAGCACAGCTGTTTTCTACCAGGAAACCGATGAGACGAGCTTGTGAGATGAGGGCTGATTTTGGCATCAGGAAGTTTGCCTGTGATTTGAATGAAAGACTGTTTGCACTCCAAAGTTTGGCCCTGCTGTGAGATAGGCAGACCTATTTCTATCCAGCTGTTATTCGCCATGCAAGATGACTTCACTTTCTAGAACACAGATAATCTCTGTGGACAACCTGCTTGCAACCAAGCACTGAAACGTCTGGGGGAAAATATGAGCTGGGGGTCATCAAATGCTGGAGATAGGAAACAGACAATAATTCCATTCCTCAGCTGTTAACGGTGTTTCTTCTTTCTTCATAACTTACTTTTAAACAAATTCCAAGTTAATTTCCCAAGTTAATTAATTTCCTGATCCCAGGTTCAATCCAGAAGCACAAATTGTAGGGGCGCCTGGGTGGCACAGTCGGTTGAGTGTTCAGCTCTTGGTTTCAGCTCAGGTCGTGATCTCCTGGTCATGATCTTGTGGTCATGAGATTGAGCCGCATGTTAGGCTCTCTGCTCAGTGGAGAGTCTGCTTGAGATTCTCTCTCCCTCGGCCCCTCCTGCTCGTGCTCTCTCTCACTCTAAAATAAATACATAAATCTTTAAAAAAAAGAAGCACAAATTGTATTTCATTGTCATGTCTCTTTATTCTTCTTTAATCTGGAACAGTTCTATAGTATGTATTTGTCTTTCATGACTTATGTGGAAGATATTTTATAAATGTTCCTTAATTTTTTACGATTTTTAAAAATTGTGGTAAGATATACACATAACATAAAATTTACCATTTTAACCATTTTGTATATTCACATTGTTGGACAACCAATCTCTAGAATTCTTTCCATCTTGCAAAACTGTAACTCTCTCTATTAAACAACTCTTTTTTTTAAAGATTTTATTTATTTATTTGACAGAGAGAGAAATAGCAAGAGCAGGAACACAAGCAGGGGTAGTGGGAGAGGGAGAAACAGGCTTCCTGCTGAGCAGGGAGCCTGATGTGGGACTCGATCCCAGGACCCGGAGATCATGACCTGAGCTGAAGGCAGACGCTTAACGACTGAGCCACCCAGGTGCCCCTAAACAACAACTCTTAATTTGGGTTTGTCTGAGGTTTCTTAATGTGTAGATGGAAGCATTTTTGACAGGAATTCTACAAAAGTCATGTTGTGTCCTCAGTGCATCATATAAGGAGATCATGATGTCAATTTGTCCCACCACTGGTCTTATTAACTTCAATCACTTGGTTAAGATGATAGTTGCCAGGTTTCTCTACTGTAAAGTTACTATCTTTCCTTTCTAATAAATGTTTTGAAATTATGTAGATATCCCATTTCTCATCAAATTTTCAGCCATTAGTTTAGGACCCATTGATGATTCTTGCATAAATCAATTATTACACTTGATATCTGTCAAATGGTGGTATTTCTAACTTTATCATTCCTTGCTCATTTACTCATCTGGCATTCTACGATATGGAGGAGTTTTCTTTCTCTCTCATTAACTTATTTATTCACTTATTATATCAGTAATAAATCCATGGACTCATGAATTCTTATTTTATTCTATGGATGATAACCTATTACTACCATTATTTATTTTCATACTAAAATAGTCCCAGATATGACAAATAAGAACCCTTTTAAGTTAGCGTGTGAGTCTTTCTGACATGTCCTTATTATTATTTGAGCATTTTCTCACTTTCTGGCACAATAAGATGTTCCAGACTCATCCTATTCATTCTCTACCCCACCTTGAATCGGCTATTTCCCCAGGGTGCCCTATTTCTTTAATGAAAGAATGGTATTTAAAAACCTATGTCTGGGTGTTGTGTGCTTATTGTTACTGTTGTGATTTCTTTCAGACCTTTGCAGTGATGGGGTTAAGAAAATATGTTTGAGAGTGTACATTTATATCCATTTCTACAGCTATATATCTATACATGAAAAATCATGAATTCACACTGATATCTCTAATGTGAATCCTAATCCAACATCACAAAGTTCATTCCAGTCTTTCTCATTTCCATACTTACATACTTTTCTGACAGTGAGAGACCTGGCTCTTATTATTCTCACTTTTATTTATGTGCTTAATCCCCTTAATGTTTCAGAATTCCCAAGTCATACAACACCAGAAGACTGAACTATTGATCTTTCATTCCAAATGGGTTCTACCCATAGCCTTTTTAATCTCAGTTGATGGCAACTCCATCCTTATGGTTGCTCAAGCCAAAACCTTGGAATCATCTTACCTCTCCCCCCTCTCTCTTTAGTACCCCACCTTTAATGTTAGGAAATCTTGTCATTTCTGCCCTTAAAATACTTACAGATTCTGGCTGCTTCCCATTACCTCCACTGCTACCAACCATCTGGTCCAAGCCACTACCATTATTTTGGCTTGATTTTGTCCCAGTGGATCTCTGCACCTCAATCCTTACCTCTTAATCAGTCTATTGTCAATATAGGAACCAGAGTAGTCCTTTTAAAATGTCCATCTCTCTTCTGCTAAAACCCTGCAATGGCCTCCCATTTTACTCAGAGTAAAAGCCAAAGTCAATGGCATAAAATGGCCCTACATGATCTGGCCCCCTACACCTTTCTGACTTCCTCTCTTACTTTTGTCTCCATCACCCAACTCCACTCCAGCCATGCTAGACTCCTTGCTGTTGGTCAAACACTCCAGTCACACTCCCATTTAAGTCCCAGATTAAAGAATTACTTCACTTCCTATTTTAGCAGTATAATTTTTTTTTTAAAGATTTCGTTTATTTGACAGAGAGAGACACAGCGAGAGAGGGAACACAAGCAGGGGGAGTGGGAGAGGGAGAAGCAGACTTCCCGCTGAGCAGGGAGCCCGATGCGGGGCTTGATCCCAGGACCCTGGGATCATGACCTGAGCCGAAGGCAGACGCTTAACGACTGAGCCACCCAGGTGCCCCTAGCAGTATAATTTGATTAAAGATTTTCTGTAAAAAAAAAAAAAAGGAAAAAAAGATCTTTAGCATTTGGGGGCAATGGGTCTCACATTTATATTTCAGACTCACATTCTCCCAAGAAGGAAGATTTCCTTACCAAAAACTTAGTAACACACCCATACCACTGAGCTTCAAACAAACACCAAATAAAAGTTCCAGAGAAAATTGTATGGCTTTTGTAAATCCTGTGTATATGTGTGTATCTATTTTTAGTGGTGAAAGGGGAATCTAATACATTCATAAGATTCTCAAAGGAGTCTCTGACCCAAAAGCGATTAAGAAACATTGCATTTGACTATTTAGTGGAACTCCTCTATTAACAATAAGCTTCCTCAGGACAGGAACCATGTCTTTCACATTATCAAATCTCAGTGCCTAGCAAAGTAGTAAATAATGTTTGTTGAACAAATAAAAATGAGTGAATGAATAAAGAATGAAGGAATGAAGGACTACTGCCTCAGCTCACATTCTCTCCTCTTTCTCCGGTTTTCTAAGGAGATGGGCCACAGTAGCACACCAAGAACATCTGACTGATAATGATTCAGAGTGAATAAGAATCACGCAATGAAATTACGACTAGATTTGGGTAGGGAAATCTTCATAGGAATGGGATAGAAATTTTAATTAATGGAAAACTTTTGGCTTTGTGTAGCTTTTCAAAGTTAAAATCCTCCTTTATGGAGTTTTTTTGGAGGCAAGGGGCTCTTGGGGGCTTTGGAGCTTTTGTGCACTTTTGGGTACTAATAGGAGAGGCCCAGAGTACAGGCTATAAGAGCTGGCTTTAGGCCTGAGGCCTAAGGGTAAAAGGTAATGATCCCTTTATGTTCTCTTCTAAGTAGTTCCATTAACTTCACCAGGGTAGGAAAGGAGACAGAAATTCAAATTAAGAGGCCTGTCGAGGAATGAACATTTATGGATTTATGATGTATCTTTCTGGAGGCTGAATATATTAGGGCACAGATGCCACTCCTCTAATAGCAAAACCCTGAACTTTAAAGGATTTTTGAAATTTTTATTACACAATTTATGCACCATGTTGGCCATAAGGATTCATTTCTAAAAGAACTATCCACAAAATTGATCAGGCTATGGTGAGGACAATCTCTGGAATTGGCTGCATCTGTTCTGTTGAGGGAATTTTCTTCCACGGATGGCCTGGCTATGAATTACCAGAAATACTCAAGAGGGCAGCAAGTTGCCTTCTGTCCCCATTTTGCACTCAGCAGAAGACCCAAGTGTTTAGAGAACACAAAGAGTTGCCTAGAAATAATCTGTGACCAGAAGTTCTATAAGGCCACACTGATGGCTAACCTAAGAGATGAAGCCTTCAAAGAACCTCTCCTCTAAATCAGCAATTCCTGGCAAAAGAATGGGGTATTTCAGACACAGAAAGCAAAAGGGAGATACATCAAACATGCATACAATAAGAAAATCTTCCATTTACCTTTTATGCTGGGCAGAAGAACAGTAACTAAGACAGGTTTTGTCAAGGTCATACTTCATTACTCAGTGTTAAAAAAATACTTCAGTGAGCACCTATGAGGTGTTAAAGTACTATGTTGGGTATAGTGTGTGTGTGGGGGGTACTAAGTGAACAAGATGAGAGCCCATGATCTCTAGTAGCAGAGATAAAATATAAACACTAGTAACTGCAATGCAAGTGAGAAAGGGATATACAGATATGTATGTGTTTAGAAGAGACAGAGTATTTGGCTGGTGGCAGCGAGATCCGTTAGCTGGGCTTCATGAATCAAGAAAGGAAGGAAAGACACTTGGGGCCTTGGGTGCCCAGCTAAGGAAGCCGTCTTTTTCTTTTCTTTCCTTTGTTTCTTTCTTCTTAACATTTTACATCCTTGAGTGTTTTGAATAGAGAACTGAAGGTGATCAGAAGTACTCTCTGGAGAGATTAATTGGGTAGTAATGAGGTTTGTGGCAATGGGAATTGAGAGACAGAGCCAACAGATATTTAGGACATAAAATCAACAGGTCCAGGCAACTGACTGATTGTTGCGGGGATCAGCAAGAGGGATGAGTAAAAGGTGACTTGGAAAATGCTGATGTCACTTAAGAGTTGGGTCCCCAGGAGAGAAAGAGGAGGCTTGAGAGAAACAGATGGTGTGTGGTTTGGGGCACACTGAAGTGCTAGTAAAGCTACCTGTCAGGCTGTTGGAAATGGGGGACTGAGGCCCTGGGGAAAGATGTGGATTGCTGAAGTCATAGATGTGGGAGTACTCTGCATACCAATGAGAAGTGATGCCATGAAAATGGATGAGATCACCAAGGGAGAGGGTTTAGAAGGAGGAGAGAAGAGGGTCAAGGGCAGAACCTTAGGGAATGCTTGCATATAAAATGAGCAAAAGAGCCAGAAAATGAAACCAAAGAAGGAGTAGTCAGAGCAACAATCTGAAAGTCAGCAGACTCTCGTAGAAAATAAAGGAGGAAACAGGCTCAAGGAGTAGGGGGTCACCATGGCAAGTGCTACACAGAGGTCAGAGAGGCTGGGACTTAAGCAATGCCAGTTGGGGCTTGGGGAGCAGTTTCACCACCCTTCTGGTGAGACCACAAATCAGGTTTCAAGTGCAAGGGTTAAAGGGGGGACAAATGGGTTGTTCAATTCATATCTGTGGGTGTCCATCTGTCTTTACCGCTTGCCTCTTCTTTTTCCTTCCTGAACTCACCATCTGTCCACTTTGACTGCTATGTGCAAGTTTCTGAAGCCTCTTCATTTTAAGGATTCAATAGATACTGACAAATATTGACAAAACTAATGAATATGTCCCTCCAGGAATCCCCAGGCTCCTAACAGTGTTATTGCTTATCTAGATTTTGTTCCCCAGGCAAAGATATACTGAAGAGAAGTGAAATGTAGTAGTTTATTTTCATGGGCTGTGAAGTTGGACAGATCTGGATTTAAAGCCTCACTCCCTACCACTTACTAGCTGTGTGATTTTGATGAGTGTCAACTCTAAAAAGGATGTAATAAAAGTTCTCATTTCAAAGACTTGATGTGAGGACTAAATGAGATAATGTACCTGGTGCCTAGTATATAGCTCAATAAATTGTATCTCTCTTTATTATGTCATGGGGATATTATTATCAAGGGTTACTTATTGAAATAAGTATTTATTATTGATAGAGATAATAAGGAACATGAAGGAAGCACTTAAAATTGTTTCTGGCTTCATAGGTGTCCACAGTCTCATTAGAAGAGTCAAGGTTGACATAGACGAAGAAATGAAAGAACAATACCTGACTAGTGCTAGGTGGTGTGGTAATGTCTTTAAGTGAAATAGAAAACTATGAAGAAGCAGAAATCACTGGGGACTCAAAACAGAAGTGGAATTAAGATGCTTTTTTAAAAAATAAAATTATAGTTAGGATTAAGATGCTTTTGGTAGGCCATGGATGAAGGGAGAGAGGGAGGAGTGGTGAAGGAGAGAGAGATGGGGAGAGAAGGAGGGAAGGAGAGAGAAAGTCCAGAAGATGGGGGAGAGTGTAAATGCAGAAATGCCTATGCAAGTGCTGGGGTCACTTATGAAACCAGCTTCCTGAATGTGGAGAAGTGATGGGGATTAATGGGACATGAGACCGGTTATGCAGGATGGAGCATGTCAAGACTTCGGTATAGCAGCAGTTCTGTTTGGTAGAGCTTGGGCTGTTGGTTGCTAAGTCCATGCAAGATTATATGGAGGTGGGCAGAAGGACCAGGTAGGTAGACTGGCTTCTCATGGTTGAGTCAGTTAGGCAGACTGAAGTTTGATGCTCACGCAGGGGTTCAGAGGACTAAATGCTTGTAAGGGTTGGAAGCAGAAGATTCATTCCAGATTGGACTTGCTACTAATGAACTAACAGGTCTGGATGTTGAACTTTTAAATAACAGAACATCAGGGTGCCTGGGTGGCTCAGTCGTTAAGCGTCTGCCTTCAGCTCAGGTCATGATGCCAGGGTCCTGGGATTGAGTCCCACATCGGGCTCCCTGCTCAGCGGGAAGCCTGCTTCTCCCTCTCCCACTCCCTCTGCTTGCATTCCTGCTCTCGCTGTCTCTCTCTCTCTGTCAAATAAAGAAATAAAATCTTCAAAAAATAAATAAATAAATAACAGAACATCAGGGGAGCTGGAGGAGAAGTGGGGGCAGGCAGACATTAGCGCCACCAGAAATATGTGTATATGCAACAGTGAATAGATAATGGGGTGTGCACACTTCCAAAGACTTCTTGGGTACTACAGAGACTCTAAATCTTCCTAAAGTGTACAGTTACCATCATTCTTTTGACACCTCTAAGTTTTGCAAAGCTACATGTTCTAATTACATTAAGTGAGAACCCATCTTAGAACTTCAGTATATTTAACCATTTCAAGGCTGTAACAGAAAATGGCATTAAGTGATAAAGTTTCCCTAGGAAATTAAATAAAGCTAACCACTCTATTCATAGGTGAACGTAAAACATCACACATTTTGATATCCCTTTTTCAGATTTGGTGACCACCTTCCCAAACATCTGCACTGAAAAGATACAATGTTGAGAAGTACTGGGGGAAAAATTAGAGCATATGCCTACTAATATTATCACTGATCACAATTAATAGGATATATACTTTTTTTTAAAAGATTTTATTTATTCATGAGAGACAGAGAGAGAGAAAAAAAGAGAGGGAGGCAGAGGGAGAAGGAGGCTACCCAAGGGGCAGGGAGCCCGATGCGGGACTTGATCCCAGGACCCTGGGATCATGACCTGAGCCGAAGGCAGACGCTTAACCATCTGAGCCACCCAGGCGCCCAGGATATATACTTTCAGGGTATATAAATTAATCCAGGTTTAACAATAATCTTTTGGGTTCACTTAAAACACTATTGGTTGGGGCGCCTGGGTGGTTCAGTTGGTTAAGCGACTGCCTTCAGCTCAGGTCATGATCCTGGAGTCCCGGGATCAAGTCCCACATCGGGCTCCCTGCTCAGCAGGGAGTCTGCTTCTCTCTCTGACCCTCCTCCCTCTGATGCTCTCTGTCTCTCATTCTCTCTCTCGCAAATAAAAAAAAAAAATCTTAAAAAAACAAACAAACAAACAAAAAACACTATTGGTTACTGGCAAGCGATTATATTCTAAAAAATTCATTCTCATGATGAAAACCACACATTGATTTTTTTTTTAAGTTAATACTTCGCAGTTTACATTGCCAACTTTTAAACTTTTCTCAAAAGCCAGTGTCAAAGCTATCATTACTGGCAATGCCTAAATTATGAAAAAAGTATATTTCCAAAGTTAATCAGTAATATTTTCTTATAGATTCAATGCTACAAATAATGGTTAGGTTCTGCAGACCAGTAATGGACTTAATCTAGTGGTGGTGATTTGTGTCCTTAGTGCGTGAACAAATGATTTAATGAATCAACAAATAAATGAAGTATAGGCCTATGCTGTTCTGAAAGTAAATAACTAATAAAAACTAACTGCCGTATATAAAAATGTTTCTTTTTGAAAATGTGTTCTGAGTTCCAGCTTCGTTGCCAGGAACAACCTCTCCTTATGGTTCATCCTTGGGTGGCCAAATGGGAATTTCTCCCTCAGCAGTGAAAGAAAACTCAAATTAAGTATCAGCTATCCTGGACATTTTCTCACTTTGACTGAAGGGGATGATTAGGGAAAAGTGAAGTGAGAGTGGGGGCACATTTAACAGAGACTGTCCTTAGTGTTGGTCCAGCCAATCCTGATACTACATGTTCAACATTAGCCTGACTGGGGCAAGATGAGGACAGAGATTTCAGTGGGAAAGGGGTCTAGGTAGCAAAGGGTCTGCAGCTTTGATGTGGGGAGGGGGGGAATCCCAAGTAGGGCCAACACTGAAGAAAGGAGCCTCTCAGGGGAATCTTACCTAAGGCTAGTGAAGAGATTCAGAACAAGCCTCTCCAAAATGCCACTTTGCCATGTGGACTATTTTGAGCTGAAGGCAGTCGAGACCCTGCAGCCTCAGGAGAAGTTTTTGCCTCTTCCTTAACGACCTGGAAGAATCTAAATTGGGTTTTTTTCACTCTTCACAGTGTAGGGATAGAGGGTACATACCTCAAGATCATAAAAGCCATCTATGAA
>NC_058411.1:84379284-84569001 GCF_002201575.2 Neomonachus schauinslandi | reverse complement strand
CTATTACAAAGCTGTCATCATCAAGACAGTATGGTACTGGCACAAAAACAGACACACAGATCAATGGAACAGAATAGAGAGCCCAGAAATGGACCCTCAACTCTATGGTCAACTCATCTTTGACAAAGCAGGAAAGAATGTCCAATGGAAAAAAGACAGTCTCTTCAACAAATGGTGTTGGGAAAATTGGACAGCCACATGCAGAAGAATGAAACTGGACCATTTCCTTACACTACACACAAAATAGACTCCAAATGTTTGAAAGACCTCAATGTGAGACAGGAGTCCATCAAAATCCTAAAGGAGAACACAGGCAGCAACCTCTTCGACCTCAGCCGCGGCAACTTCTTCCTAGAAACATCGCCAAAGGCAAGGGAAGCAAGGGCAAAACTGAACTATTGGGACTTCATCAAGATAAAAAGCTTTTGCACAGCAAAAGAAACAGTCAACAAAACCAAAACACAACTGACAGAATGGGAGAAGATATTTGCAAATGACATATCAGATAAAGGGCTAGTATCCAAAATCTATAAAGAACTTATCAAACTCAACACCCAAAGAACAAAAAATCCAATCAAGAAATGGGCAGAAGTCATGAACAAACATTTCTGCAAAGAAGACATCCAAATGGCCAGCAGACACATGAAAAAGTGCTCACCATCACTCGGCATCAGGGAAATACAAATCAAAACCTCAATGAGATACCACCTCACACCAGTCAGAATGGCTAAAATGAGCAAGTCAGGAAATGACAGATGTTGGCGAGGATGCGGAGAAAGGGGAGCCCTCCTACACTTTGGTGGGAATGCAAGCTGGTGCAGCCACTCTGGAAAACAGTATGGAGGTTCCTCAAAAAGTTGAAAATAGAGCTACCCTACGACCCAGCAATTGCACTACTGGGTATTTACCCCAAAGATACAATGTAGTGATCTGAAGGAGCACCTGCACCCTGATGTTTATAGCAGCAATGTCCACAATAGCCAAACTATGAAAAGAGCCAAGATGTCCATCAACAGATGAATGGATAAAGAAGATGTGGTATATATGTATATGTATGTGTATATACACACATACATACACACACACAATGGAATATTATGCAGCCATCAAAAAAATGAAATCTTGCCATTTGCAACAATGTGGATGGAACTAGAGGGTATTATGCTAATAAGCAAAGTAAGTCAGTCAGAGAAAGACAAGTCTCATATGATCTCACTGATATGTGGAATTTGAGAAACAAGACAGAGTATCATAGGGGAAGGGAGGGAAAAAGGAAACAATATGAAGCCAGTGAGGGAGACAAACAGTAAGAAACTCTTAATCTCAGGAAACAAACTGAGGGTTGCTGGAGTGGAGGGGGGTGTGAGGGTTGGGGTGGCTGGGTGATGGACATTGGGAAGGGTATGTACTATGGTGAGGGCTGTGAGTTGTGTAAGACTGATGAATCGCACACCTGTACCCCTGATACAAATAATGTATGTTAATTTAAAAAAAATTTTTTAAATCAAATTTGATCAAAAAAGAGGTCAGATGATGGTAGTTACTGTTTTATTTCAGTTTACAGTAATTTTCAGATGATCTTGTTTTCCCATCCTCCGAGTAGACTCCTCTGTGAGATTGTGAAAGAATGAATTGCCTGATCAGTGTTGTCCTGTCTTTGTAAGTAGAGATGCCTGCCTCAGAAGTTGAAGCAAGGTTGTACACATGTGATAGGAAATAGGCTGAAACATTTCTTTGTTTTTTTAAAAAATACTTTATTTATTTATTTGACAGAGAGCACAAGCAGGGATGTGTGGCAGGCAGAGGGAGAGGGTGAAGCAGGCTCCCTGCTGAGCAGAGAGCCCAACTGGGGGCTTGATCCCAGAACACTGGGATCATGACCTGAGCTGAAGGCAGAGGCTTAACTGACTGAGCCACCCAGGTGCCCCTTGAAACATTTCTTTGGTAAAAATTAAGTATTATTGTTATTGTAAGTGTTTTTTTCTTTTAAGAATTCACAACTTCCCCATCAAATAAATAACTGGCCATACTCAAGAATTCCCAATCAAAATTTGCTATTTCTGCTGTAGGGATAATTCTCAAGTGTGAAACTACAAGTCAGATGAAAATAAAATTCACAATCTCCAATTAGAAGCATGATGAAAGAACAGATTTCAATTTTGGTGTGAGACTTAATAATGGAGAATATTTGTAATCTCTATTTCTAAATCCAAATTTATAACAGAAAGCAAATATTCTATTCCCAGTAGTATTTTTTAATGGAATACACCTTATCCTCAAGTAACTTACAGTTTAATGAGCTTCTGTGTCTCACATACTTAATTTTGTTGGGAGTTATGGGCAGTCAAGGTTTGGGTTTTGTCTATCACATTTTTTCCTCCCTGGAAATCTAGTAAATGGAAAAAGGATGCAGGGCTAGGACATTGCACTGTATTAGAGATTACATTATTGAGCCACATCCTGAAGAATATTGGAGTGTGTCTCAAGTTGAGCAGAGCTAATATATAAATGGGGGGCAGAGAATGAGAGAATAGAGAACAGGTCAGTGTACTGTTTAAAAATATCAAGTATTCCCTCACCTTGTAGCCCTGATAATTCTTAGTGGTGATGAGATTGTGGATTTCTTGTGGCAACAATTGTTTGGATTATAGCTCAAGAATTGTCAGTATTGAAGAGAACACACAAGGTCCCTATGTGTCCTCACTGTAAATGCCTTGTCCTGGGAGGGTGTTCATAAGCGTGGTTTGGCAGTGGATTTTTGTAGTGAGTATCCATGCTTCAGAACCACGCCGGGGCTCTGGAGCAGTGCCAGTCTGAGTGCACAGAATGCAGCAGTAGAAAGATCTGTCCCAGGCATCAGGGCTGATTTGTATGGTTGCACTGATGCTGTGGAAGCTGTGTACATCAAAGGTACTACAGTCCCCATCATAGAACCTCACAGAAGACAGTGTTGTTCTGCAGCTTTGCTTTCCCATCAGAGTTCTACTCCATAATATAATGCCCTTTAACTAGAGAGGATCTGGGACAAAGAAAGTCAAAGGTACAAAGCAAAGAACAATTTAAGTACAGTGCTCAGAAATAATTGGCAGCTTAGGGTAAGATAAAGTCCCACAACGGTCAAAATAACTAAATAAATCAATAAATCATAGTATTTTAGCTCTGGTGGAGAACTTGGAAGGTTATATAGTCCATCTTCCATTGCCTGTCTTCAAAACTTAAATCATTCCATGGATAAGAACTGATTCTACATTTTAGGACTTCCAGAAAGAAAATCACACAGCTCTCTTTGAAAATGTTCTGATATATGATACCTTTTTCACTGTTTGTAAGTTCATTCTTCAGTTAACCCAGATCCATTATATTGCATTTAAAATTGTTTTTTGGGGCATCTGGGTTGGCTCAGTCAGTTAAGCATCTGCCCTCGGCTCAGGTCATGATCCCGGAGCCCCATGTTGGGCTCCCTGCTCAGTGGAGGTCTGCTTCTCCCTCTCTCTTTTCCCCTCCCCCTGCTCCTTCTCTTTCTCAAATAAATAAATAAAATCTTAAAATAAATAAATAAATAAATAAAATTGTTTTTTAGTTGTTCAGTCTTTAGTGGAGGTATATAACAACTAGTCGGTATCCCTTATGTAAAAGTCACTGAAAGTGAGCCATAGTTAAATTCCCACTTCAGCCTTCTTTTCAGTTACAAAAATCTCTCAATTTCCTTACACATTTTTGTTTGGCTGTTTTTTCAGCCTCTTACTATTTTTATCATCTTTGAGTTCTCCATGTCAGTCCTTGGTGGTAATGTCTAAACCGAAATACTTAGTATAATGAGAAACTCACCCATGACTCCTAAATACCAGCAGTTTTTGCTTTGCATGGTAGTATGACCATAAAAATAACCATGCAAGCTGAAACTCTATCATGTGATCTTAATAATCAATGGAAAAATCATGATACATAGTGTGTGTCAAAACATTTAAAATACTATTCCTCTTGGTTATAAATATATAGAGAAATGAAAGAACATGGTCAAACTAATGCTAGGATACTATAATTTAAAACCTTAAGAGTTAAAGTATTTTCTTTCTTTATAAAAAAAACTTATCCAGAGTAGTTTGAACAGTGCTTACTTCCTTCTTGTCCTAGAACTTACAATCCTGGGCAAACATCCTCTCTGTGCCTTGGTGAATTGTCACACTCCTTTCTAACTTGGATCAGCTTCCAACATTTTATCTTTTGTGCTTTCAATGTCTGAAATAGCTCCAAGAGTTCGTTTAATGTGAAGTTTTTTGCCAGCAACTCTTCCCCCTGGGACATTTTCATACTTTTCATCACAGCCACTTTACTCATTTATGCTGATTGGCTTGCCTTCACAAAGTTCCTCTGGTGCTTATCTAGAGCCTCTCGAATAGCCGCAGCGTCCACAATCCCACAGCTCACTATTTCTTCTAAACTCTGTTTACATTCCAGCGTTATCACTATTTGTTTCTTTGCTGCACATTCATCTTTGTTGGCCAGTTCCATTTTTTCGATTGTCCATTTTGGGGTTTATCATTGGAAGACAAGGACACAGCCCCACTAGACACTTGGGTGTTTTGTGTGTGAACTGAATAACAGATGCATAATGCAGTCAACCACAGACTTAGAAAGAAGTGATGCAATTTGTCATTGATGATGATGCACATCTGTTACTGCCATTATTATTTATGCAGTGAAGAGCTAGCAGTGAAATTTGTGCCTTATGCAGTTACTCACAGTTACTATGCCATGGCAAGAAATTTGAACTCTGTTCTTGGAGGCCTGGTGTTATTTAAACTGTTGTAACTGAAATTCTTGCATTTTAGAACCAAAGTAAGGATGGCCTTATTCAATTCCTACATGTAGCCCTAGGTCCAGTGCTAAGTTCTGGTTCCTGGTCAGTTTGTTATCCACTCTGACACTTTTGTGTTTTTCTGACCTATAGCCTTACCAACTTCACCTCAGTGAGGTTTTTCTTTCTTCTCCAGGGGCACTGTATTGAGTCTTCCCTCTTTGATCTTTATACTATTGGTTTCCAGCCACTCCTTCCATCTCTAAGATTGGAGTACTGATTCCCTCCCAAGTTTACTATTATTTGCAAATTAAATAAACATTTCTCCATTCACTAATGTGAATACTAATTATCCCCACAGAATGTCAGTTGCTGATTACCTCTGAGGTTGACCCAGCCAGTTTATTATTATCCTTTTGGTCAAACAGTCCAGAGTATTCTGTTAGCTTAAGACCAGTGGTTCCAGTTCTGGTTTATCATCAGGACCTTCTGAGGAGCTTTCCAAACCACTTCCCAAGCCTTATAAGGGTCTAGGGTGGGGCCTGGCATCAATATTTTTGAATGTTCTTCCTGTAATTAGCTGGGACTGGTCTCTAACATAAACCATGCTTTCTTAGTTCTTAGAAACCTTATCATAAACTAATAGAATTTTAGAACTGATAAATGCATTAGAGATCATTTTGTCAAACCAACTCATTTTGTAAATGAAAAAAACTGAGACCCAGGGTTGCTAGGTCATTTGGCCATGGTCTCATAGTTACAGGCAGAGAGGACACTAGAACCCATGATTTCCAAATTCTGAATCTAGTACTCTTCCTAACTAATTTCCATCATATAGGATGCAATCAAAATCATTGACCATCATCTTCAAGTTATCCTACAGTGATCTTTATTTTTTTTCTTTCTGGGTTTAAGTGTATCTGTGGATTAACTTTTGAGAAGAGGTGCTCAAATAAGGTTCTCCATAGCATAGGGGACAGTGGTTGTGGCAAGGATTTTGAGGTAATAGGTGCTATAGGCCCTAATTCAGTCCTGTTCTGGTGCCTGCTCTGTGCCTGCCAACTGGTGCCCCAGATGTTGCCCCTTATGTGCTTAGGTAACCGTTTGAGTTGCACACAGTGCTTGTTTGTGTAACTACACACATTGCCTGATGGGAGAGGAAGAAGATGGGGGGGGGTGTGGGACATAGGAAGTAGTGTTATACTATTCTGTGAAGCTTATTTTTTTATTTCCATGAGATATTCCTTTTAAATTGTAATTCCAGGGGTGGCTGGGTGGCTCAGTCGTTAAGTGTCTGCCTTCAGCTCAGGTTAAGCTCCCAAGTTCCTGGGATCGAGCCCCACATCTGGCTCCCTGCTCAGCAGGAAGCCTACTTCTCCCTCTCCCACTCCCCCTGCTTGTGTTCCCTCTCTCGCTGTGTCTCTCTCTTTTGAATAAATAAATAAAATCTTTAAAATAATAATAATAAAATAAAAATAAATTTTAATTCCAGTTAGTTAACGTACCATGTAATATTAGTTTCGGGTGTACAGTATAACGATTCAACACTTCCATACATCACCCAGCGCTCATCAGGACAAGTGCACTCCTTAATCCCCATCACCTATTTCACCCATCCCTTCCCCGGCGCTCCCCTCAGGTAACCATTAGTTTCTTCTCTATAATTGAGCCTATTCCTTGATTTGTCTTACTCTCCTCCTCCCCTTTGCTAGTTTTTGTTTCTTAAATTCCATATAGGAGTGAAATCATATGGTATTTGTCTTTCTCTGACTGATTTATGTTACTTAGCATTATGCTCTCTAGCTCCAGCCATGTCATAGCGAATGGCAAGATTTCATTCTTTTTTATGGCTGAATAATATTCCACATCTTCTTTATCCATTCATCAATCAGTAGACACTTGGGCTCCTTCCATAACTTGGCTATTGTAAATAATGCTGCTGTGAACATAAAGGTGTGTGTATCCCTTCGAATCAGCGTTTTTATATCTTTTGGGTAAATACCCAGTAGTGTGATTGTTGGGTCGTAGGGTAGTTCTATTTTTAACTTTTTGCAGAACTTCCATACTGTTTTCCAGAGTGACTGCACCAGTTTGCATTCCTACCAACAGTGCAAAAGTGTTCCCCTTTCTCCGCATCCTCACCAACATTTGTTGTTTCCTGTGTTGTTAATTTTAGCCATTCTGACAGGTGTTGAGGTATTTTTGTATGCAATATATGATCTATTCTGAAGAAGATTCTATGTGCATTTGCAGAGAATGTGTATCCTGCTGTTTTAGGATGGAATGTTCTGAATATATCTGTTAAATCCATCTAGTCTAGTGTGTCATTCAAAGCCACTGTTTCCTTGTTTATTTTCTGTTTAGATGATCTATCCATTGATATAAGTGGGGTGTTAAGGTCCCTTACTATTGTATGATTATTGATTAGTTCCTTTGTTTAACAGTTTTGTGTATTTGGGTACTGCTATGTTAGGTGCATAAATATTTATAATTATTATATATTCTTGTTGGATTGTCCTCTTAATTATTTATTTTATAGGGTCCTTCTTTGTCTCTTGTTACAGTCTTTGTTTTAGAGGCCCTGCCCTAGGTGTGTGGGGTGGGTCGTGTGGGGTGGGTGTCTTTATGATAATTACCTGTGACTAAGAAAGAATGACCAGCCCCTAAAAAGGAAGTAAGCCATTGAAGGGTTATCAATAGAGATGTTAAAAGGATTTAAGTTCTCTGGTTAGCTTTCTATAAAAGACCAACACTAAAGGCCCTCATTGGCAACCCTGTTGGGACCCCTCTCACTCTTGAGAGCTTTTTCAGTATCTTCACTTAATAAACTTCTATTGCTTTACTCACCAAAAAAAAAAAAGAATGAAAGAAAGAAAAAAAAAAGAGTCTATTTTGTCTGATACAAGTATTGCTACGCTGACTTTCTTTTGACTTACATTTGCATGATAGATGTTTCTCCATCCCCTCTCTTTCAATCTGTTGGTGTCTTTAGGTCTCAAATGAGTTTCTTGTAGGCAGCCTATAGATGGATCTTTTTTTTTTTATCCCTTCTGTCACTCTTTGTCTTTTGATTGGAGCATTTAGCCATTTACATTCAAAGTTATTGATAGATGTGTATTTCTTGTCATTTTATCATTTGTTTTGTGGTTGTTTCAGAAGACTTTCTCTAATACTTTCTTGTCTTTCTGTCTTTCATGGTTTGCTGATTTTCTTTATGTATTTGGATATATTTGGATTTCTTTCTCTTTATTCTTTGCATATTTATTAGTGGGTTTTGATGAATGGTTACGATTAGGTTTGTATATAACATCTTCTGCATATAGCAGTCTATATTAAGTTGATGGTTGTTTAAGTGTAAACCCATTCTTTACTCCTCTCCTCCCCATGTTTTCAGTATATGTTTTCACATTTTACATCCTTTTATTTTGTGAGTTCCTTGACTGATTTTTTTTACAGAAATATTCATTTTTACAGCTTTTGTGTTTCTTACCTTCATACTGTCATTTTTGGTCTTTCCTTTCCACTCAAAGAGTCCCCTTAATATTTCTTGCAGGGCTGGTTTAGTGGTCATGAACTCCTTTAGTTTTTGTTTGTCTTGGAAACTCTTTATCTCCCCTTCTATTCGGAATGATAGCCTTGCTGGATAGAGTATTCTTGGTTGCAGATTTTTCATGTTCAACACTTTGAAGAGAATAATTTTTTAAGTAAGCTCTACACCCAACATGAGGCTTGAACTCATGACCCCAAGATCAAGAATCACATGCTCTATAACTGAACTAGCCAGTCACCCCCCCACCCCCCATTCAGCACTTTGAGTATATCATGCCACTCCCTCTGGCTTGGAAAGTTGCTGCTAAAAAGTCACCGGCTAGCCTTATGGGGTTTCCCTTGTAAGTTAATGTCTTCTTTTGTCTTGCTGCTTTTAAAATTTTTTCTTTATCACTATATTTTGCCAATTTAATTACAATATGCCTTGGTGTGTATCTGCTTTTGTTGATTTTGTTGGGGGTTTTCCTTGCCTCCTGGATCTAGATATATGTTTCCTTCCCCAGATTAGGGTCATTTTCTGCTATTATTTCTTTAAATAAATTTTTTGCCCTCTTTTCTCTCTCTTCTTCTGAGACTCCTATAATGTGAAATTACATTTGATAGAGTCACTGATTTCCCTAAGTCTGTTCTCATTTTTGCATAATTCTTTTCTTTCTCTTTTGTTCATCTTGATTACTTTCCATTACTCCATCTTCTATAGAGGTCATTAATTCATTCCTCTGCTTCTTCCAGCATGCTATTCATTGCATCAAGTGTGTTTCTAATCTCATTTATTGTACTCTTCACCTCTAATTGGTTCTTTTTTTTTTTAAATCTCTGTGTTAAAGTTCTCACTGATGTCTTCTACTCTTTTCTTAAGTCCAGTGAGTATCCTTATAATCATTGTTTTAAATAGTCCATCAGATGGGAGCGCCTGGGTGGCTTATTTGATTAGGCATCCAACTCTTGATTTTAGCTCAGGTCATGATCTCAGGGACGTGAGATCAAGCCCTGCATCAGGTTCCACACTCAGTGGGGAGTCTGCTGGAGATTCTCTCCCTCTACCTCTGCCCTCCCCCAACTCATGTGCTCTCTCTCAAATAAATAAATAAATCTTTTAAAAATATAATACTCCATTAGGTATGTTACTTATATCTGTTTACCTTGGTTTTCTGGCCTTGGCCTTGTCCTATTCATTCATTTGGGATAAATTTCTCTGTCTTCTTATTTTGTCTGTTTGTGTGCCTGTTTCTCTGTGTTAGAAAAGTCAGCTCTGTCTCCTGTTCTTGAGGGTAATGGCTTTATGAAGGAGAGGTCCTGTAGTGCTCTGCAGTAGAGTGTCCCCTGTTCCCCAGGGCCTGGTGCTTCCAGGAGTATCTTCAATATGTGCTGTGTGTGTTCTGCTGTTGTGTCCTGGCTGCTTTATCCTTCAGGCTATTCATCTGCAGAGGTGCTCTTTTCCTGTTGTGAACAGTGTTTGGTCTCTGGCCTGAATGTGGTGTGTTTTAACAGGTGTGCTCTGGTCTGCTTGTGAAATGAGACCTGTCACCACCACCACCAGAACCAAGGCTCCACAAAACTCCCTAGTTGGGAGATGTGGTGTTGAGTGGGGGTTTGGGCCAGTCTTCTGGGGGAGAGGGCCCCCACATCCGAACTGAGGCAAACATGACTGGGAGAGGTGGTTCCACAGAGCATGGGAGGGCAGGCTTGGCATAAGCATGTTAGGTAGTAAGTGTTGGTGCTGCACTGGTTCCCATAGGTGGCTCTGTGTTTATGCTGAGGGGTGGGGGAGGGAAATGGCACCAGCTAGTTCCTTTGTTCCTAGAGGGGTCTCTCTGTGAACACTGTCTCTCTGGGATGCACTCTGAGATGAGCAAATAACCTCCCCACTGTGTGTCCCAGATGCTCTTCAGATCACTGTTTCCACACTGTATGTCTGTGGGTTGTTTCCTTACCTTCTCTCCAAGAGTACTGCAGTGCCCCCGGGACTCTACTCAGCCATGCCTGCTGACCTTCAAAACCCCAGTCTTTAAGCCCCACTGACTACAAGAACTCACGATGTTCAGGCCCTCTCGCTTCCCATGCCAGTTGCTATGGGGATTCTTTTTCCTCATGTGCTCCCCTGTGTGCTAGTCTGTCTCTTGCCCTTCTCTGTGATCATGGCTCCCTCCCCACCATAGTAGCCACAGTCCATTTCTCCCAAATCACATCTCAGCACTCCCTACCTTCATTGAGGTGGCCTCTTCTTTACCTTTACTTGTAGAGTTTGTTCTACCAGTCTTCAGGTCAATTTCTGGGGTATTTAGGATGATTTGATGGTTATCTAGTTGTATCTGTGGGACAAAGTGAGCCTAGGGTCCTCCTACTCTTCCACCATCTTCCAAGTCCACACCTCCATGAGATATTCTTACAACTAAAGTACAACTCTAGCTTTCAGGTTTGCTGACAGAGGAAAATGAGTCTGTCTGCAATTCTGAGAGAACAAAGGAGTAGAGCATATTATCCCTTTGATATGTTGTATGAATTCATGAAAAATGAATAGGGAATAGTGAATAGTGTGTTCAAACTGTTAATGTTTACTTACTGAGCCTGACATAAAAAAAGAAAACAAAAAACAGAATTTGTGTACCTCCTAATCTTCCTGAGATCACCTGTCACAGGCAACAGTGTTTGAAATGCTAATGTGTCTTGTAGCTATTTTAAAGAAGGAGGAGCTGCATAATCCTGGGAAGCTGGGATCCAGGGACTTCCTTATAAATTATCCTCACCTTCTCTCAAGCAAATGCTGCACCACACTATGGCTTCCCATGAGGCTCCAGAAGATGAAAGATAGTATTTCATAGAATCATGGCATTTTAGAGCTGAAAGAGTCCCTCTCTGTTTCAATTCCAAATTCTTTTTCTCTCCTGAAACCCAAAATGAACAACAAATTTAGTCACACAGCTTATTTAGGGCTAGACTTAGACAAGAGCGCAGGTCTCTGGACTCCCAGGCCAATGTGGTTTTTGACTGCATCATATTGCACCTAAAAACATTTTCAGACTTCTTTAAATGAAATATGAAATCTTAGTGACTTGGCAGTTGTGAATTTTGGTGACTGTGACAGACTTTTGGAGGAGATAGGATGGCATTGTTACAGCTGATTGGGGAAAACCAGATCAATACTTTTCTACTGAAGAGAATAAGGAATTTGAAATGTGTCCCCAAGTGGCTGGAATTAAGACAATAGGTCCTTATGAGTGGCTAGGAGATGAACCTGAGCTTCTTGCCTAAAGCCATGGGCCAGAAGGGACTGTCCATTCTGTGGAATAGTCCACTCAGTGGCCAGGGAATGGGGCACAGAATTGGGCAGCCCATATAGACATTGGGTGAAAAAAGAGTCATCCTTGAAAAATCAGAGTCCCAATCTAAGCCACACCTAGAGTTGGGGCCCAAATTTATACTACTTGTAAAGTGCAGAAGCCCAAAGCCAAGAAATCTAATATGAAAACTGGTCTAAGGACTAGGAAAAAAACCTATCCTCACAGCCTCTAATTCAGATAACTTCTGAAATCAGGGCACCAGGAAGAGTCTCATAAAAGGCAGCTCTCACTGGACATGTGCTCACAGAAGACAACAACAAAACCATTTGCAGATAGAAGAACCAAGATCCT
Organism: Neomonachus schauinslandi; assembly: GCF_002201575.2. NCBI lineage: Eukaryota > Metazoa > Chordata > Mammalia > Carnivora > Phocidae > Neomonachus > Neomonachus schauinslandi. The sequence continues at coordinate 84,557,022 of NC_058411.1, read as the reverse complement.
GCTGATAATAGAGCAATCTGAAAGGAATTTTAAAATAAGTCTGCTTTAAATGTTCGAGAGATAAAAGAAGAAAGAAGTCTTATATGAACAGGATATTAGGAAGGATGGTCTTCATTATCCAGCTGATTCTCTGCAGGGGTATTTACCTCAAACATAATGTTTCTGAGACTGATTTGTATAGGCAAATCACAGACTTGAGCCTAGTGAGTGTGGTCCTTGGTATAGTGACTTTCCCCATTTTAAGTAGTTTTTGCCTTTTCCTAGCTATATCAGAAGTGATGAATAAATACAATTCAGCTTCTAAAGTCACACCTAATTCCCCTGAGAGTGGATTTCCTGTACAGACTGCCATTGTCATTGCTTGGTTCTTATCGGAATCAGTCCTCCAGTGTCATTTCCTCCATGTCCCTGGTATGTTTCATCTCTGATTTATTCAGACTTTACTAGCTTAGCCATTACTATAGACCTGTGCTATGAAGTTATTGAAGTGACAGGCTACTCCTGCCTTTTACATGATTTTTTTACACGTAAAAAAATCTACGTGATTCAGGTTTTCCGAAAATTCTTTTAAGAGATGAAGACAGTCTTATCTAGGCTATAGACTGGAGACATAAAGAATTATCCATGAGTACCTTTCATAGTAGCATTCTCTTTTTAAAATAGTCAAAGGCCCTATGAAGAAGATACAGAAAAAATCCCATTATTGATTTAGGTTAAGATTTGCCCTGAAGACTAGGACAAAAATGTACAGAAAGCACCTGTTTTGGTTATGTTTAGATGCATCCATTCCCAGGGTAATGAGAAGGGAAAGATTATCTTTAAAAAAAATGAGAAGATTTGAAAAATAAACTTTGGGAAATTAAGTTTACAAGTGAATCTTTTTTCTTTTTGAAATTAGTTTTACCTTTCCAAGTAAAGTTTAGTATCAATTAATAAATATTTTAAATCTTAAATCATATACCCTGATAAATAAACATTACTTTCTGTTCTTCAGGAAACATACCAGAAGTCTATTGTAAGATAATAATTTTCTTTTTCTTTTCTGTTTTCTTTCTTTAAAAAACACCACTTAAGTATAATTCGTGAAAAACCAAAGCATTCTTTAAGAACTTCTTAGGGGGGGATACTGAAATTCCATTTCTCCTCCAGTGAAGTATAAAAATTGAGTCCTCCAAAAAGAAAGCAAGGACTGCTGGCAGCTTCCCTGTATATAGGACCAGGAGGCTTTCCCCCCAATTCTGTGAATCCTATGCAATCCTCAGTAGTCTTGTCTTAGATAATCCACAGTCTGCATGCTATATTTGGACACCTGCAGTTTTCTGTCATTTTCTAGTCCATGGCTTTGCCTAAGCAGAGACCAATTCAGTCTCAAGTTGGTATTTTTAGCTGGTCCCTTGTTCAAGAGTTACAAAATGGTATCTGTCAGAGACTTTCTTCATAACATTTAGTGAGAACTAGGTTAATATTACCAGGTTTTCCCATAAGTGATGCCTTTCCAGAAACTTTAAGATACCCTCTGGTGCTTCTTTTTCATTTTCTCCACAGAAAAACAGTAATGGATGGAAAAAAAAAAGGTTAAAAGCTGTAGTGTCTTGGCTTCATTCTATATAAAAGCATTTAATTTTTCTCTAAGTAAAAGCTTTTCTTCACTACTTTAAAATTCTTGAGATCTATGCTTTCTTTAATCAGATTAATTATATGGCATTTTATAAAGTTCTCTGACATCCTTATCAGTTATCTTTTCTACTACTGTAAGATAATTTTCTTTCTTGTCTAGAATACAAGATGATTCTAAGACCTCACCCAATCTTACTGTTAATGACATTCATTAAAGCTTGTATAAGCTTTAGTTGGTGATTCTATTTCTGCAAAGAAAGAGAATATGTTTTTTCCCCTATCTTCTCTAGAGAAGAATTCTTAGACAAGCACTATCTCAGTAAATGGGACTTACATCTACCGAATGAGCCTCCTGTTCATTACTCTTCATGGTTCTTCCATCACCAAGTCCTATCCATTTTACTTTCTAAACAACAGTCAAATCCATTCACTTCTCATCTCTTGCCAGGGCCATTGAAAGAGCCTCGGAACTAGACTCCTTCCTGTAATCTTATGCCCTTTTGATCATTCACAGTCTGATTCTGCCACTCCTTTGCTTAAAAACTTTACAGTGGCTTATTTTGCTCTTAGGATAACATTTTACATCCTTGACATTGTCTCCAGGGCTCTGCACCATCTGACCTCTATCTCTTCCCCACATTCCACATCTGACCCACTCTGCACTCAACTATCCTGCTCTTCCAGTTCCTTGAATGTGCCTCATTCCTTTCTGATTCAAGGACTTTGCATATCTGTTTTTTATCTGTCTAGAGGGCTCTTCCATCCACCCTACCTTCACTTAGGTATCTTCTTTTTTTTTTTAAGTTGGAATTTTAATTATGTACATAAATAGCAACTTGAGAACGAGGGGTTCTAAGGCTAGACATTATCTCTAGGTGAAAGGATTTCCGATTAGTCTGCTTGCAGTATGGCATCACCCAAGATAACAAAGAAGCCTAGTATAGTTTGTCCTGAAGAAGAAAGCCAATTTACTATATTCAGTACTGACTTCTCTGCCATTTTTTCTGTAGAAATACTGGTTTACTGCATGGAGTTTTCAGTGTTTACCTATAACTGATTAAAATGGGCAGAGCATGGAGCATTCTATTTATTTCCAGGTGAATTCTTCACATTTCCTGGCTTTTGAAAGTTCTCCTTCTACAAATCTTCTACGACTATGTATCCTCGTAAACCCCAGTCATATAATTTCTCCCCACTGACCTGGACAAATACAATGGCCTGTTGTGGATAATAAAGAGAGGCAGCAAGTCCCATGAATCCAGGTGGATACACCAGCTTCTTTATTTTTGAACCTCTAGCCAAAAGAAGTCCAACAATGCCAGCAAAACCAATAACACCAAGTCTTGGAAAAAATCCAGGAGGTGCATTTTGGAGATACTCATAGCTGCCTAACCCCCACTGAACCAAGCTCTGCATCCTGGGCTTAGTTTGTGAGTACATTTCCTGACACCAACTTGTATATGGCTCACAGTAACATCGGAGATGTGAAATACTTTCTTCAAGTGGGGTCCTTGGCTCCTCCACGTATTTAGATTGACCCTCAGGGACGGAGTAGAGTGAAAGCTCATTAACCTTCACAGAAGTTTTGTGAGGTGAGTCTTTTTTAGGTGATGCATAGACTTTGAAGGTGAGCAGACTCAGGCTGGCTGGCCCCACAGACCTCTGAATTACCTTGAACATGCTGCTGGCAGAGGTCCACTTAGGTATCTTCTATACTTCCCTCACATTAGAGCACTTCCTCAGAAGCCTTCCCAAAACCCCAAACTAGGTCAGATCTCCCTCATTATTGCTCTCCTATTGTCCCTGCCATTTTCCTTTATAATACTTACATGGTAGATCTGAGGATTGGTAAACTTGTGGATTATTATTGTGAATTCAAAGACAGCAGAGATTATACCACTTTGCTTATTACTCTAATCTGCAGCTACAAGCACAGCACCTGGCAAAGTAGGTGCTCAATAAATGTTTTTGAAGAAATAAATAAATGCCTCTTATATATAGCATATGATGAATACACGAAAATGAGTCCACAACCCACTGTGTCTGCCCAGGATCAGCTCCAGCCTTAGCTTTACTGAATCTCTCTCCTCCATTAAAATAGCATATATTTTCAGTCTTCTATGGTGCTTCCAACTGGGAACCAGTCTTAAGCTCAAGAAGACTCTGATTTCTGATGTATGGTTTGGGTGTTTATGTTTACAGTGATTGCTTTGTTTCATATGTAAGGGTGAAAATTGTCAAGAGACTAGAGTATCAGAGTGGAAAGATGGAGCAGCACAAGCCAGGAAGTATTGAGAGTCAGGACCAAGTTATAATTAAAATCAGAGACAAGAAAGCATTTAAGGGGCCAAATAAACTTCAGTGGTGGCCAAAAAAGCATTAGGAGGTGAGTAGGGAGATAATAAAGACTTAATGGGGAACCAGAAGAGATAGAGATAATGAGTTATTTTCACTAATGCTAACTCTTCCTAAAGAGGGACACATTTGTTTTTCCAATAGCAGTGATCTAAAGGTTTTCTCTTATACCCAATCAGCATTGTCCATTTTCTGAAGGACTTCTGCAAGAATGGAGGGGAGAATTCTCTATTACAGGAGCTGAGATAGTTGAGATCCTAGTTATACTTAAGCAGAGGCGGGTTTTATTGACTTAGAGAAGCACTTAAGTGTTAAGTGTAGTGAATTAGCTTTGATTTTTTTTGGAAACATACTTCGTAGGGTTTGAATACCTTATTAAAAGCAATATGATACTACATGAAAAGAGTAAACAAGCATCTTAGGAAATCATGCTTATAACCAATTAAATTTATAGACTAGTATTTCAGAGTGGCAACGGGAGGAATTCAAATGGAACATCTGGGATTCTGAGCAGTTCATTGGAGTTGGAATTCAACAATAATCTGACATCTTCTGCTTCCCTTACCCTAAATACTCTTTCCTCCAATTGGATATTGACTTTGTCCTTCAAGTCCTGATTTTCAAATCATTGCCTAACACCTGTGTTATTGTTGAATAAGGGACATTCTGCCTTATCTCACTATTTGACCATCTGGGACATTTTCCAGGCTTACCTGACATTTGTAAAGAACAGTGGGTAAGAGTGAGCAGAGATCAGTCCACAAATTCTTAGTGAAACGGAAAATATACAGAAATATTCAGAGCATCTTCACTAATGCCTCGTGACAATCCATTTGAACTTTCTGTACTGGAGAGAAGGAAATCATCCAGTAGTTTTGTGTATCACTGCCTGGGTTTCTTCTGGTCATTAATGATGGTGATGTTTGTTTACAGACTCCCCAATCCCTGCCCCAATCCATGGAGACTAAACTATTTTGAATCTGGAAGAATGCTGTCTCTTTTAAGCCATGGAAAGCTGAGTTCAAGTCCCATTCCTTTGCCTCAACAATTGACCGAGTGGTCTACTGCTCTTGGGAATAAATCTAAATCATTATGGGCCAATATCTACCTACAAAAGCCCAGGGCTATAGGAGCTGAATGAACATGCCATGGGAAGCAAATTGAACCCTTTGTATAAGTAGTTTCTGTAGTGGCAAATGATACAGTGTATTGCCCTCAAAAGCAAAAGTTTATTTATTGGCTATTTGGAGAACAGTTTCCATCTTCCTTTACATACAAAAAAGCCATGTTATTCAATAGAGTGAGAGATAAAGAACTTTTTGTTTTAAAGGTAAGAAAAGTTGACATATGTTTTATCTAAAAACCAAGAACAGTTTTTAAAAACTTTTTATTATAAAACACAGATACAGAAAACCATGTAAGCCAAATGAATGGCTTAATAAATTATTATAAGTGAAAACCACAACTATGGACTGAATGTTTGTGTCTCCCCCAAAATTTGTATGTTGAAGCCCAAATCCCCAGTATGAGGGTATTTGAAGGTGGGGCCTTTGGGGGGTAATTAGGTCATGAGGGTAGAGCCTTCATAAACAGGATTGGTGCCCTTATAAGAAGAGACACAGAGAGATGATATCTCTCTTTTTCTCTGCCGTATGAGGGCACAGCAGGAAGACAGCCATCTGTAAGCCAGTAAGAGGGCTCTCACCAGAACCCAACCATCGTGGTACCCTGATCTTCAATTTCCCAGCCTCCAGAACTGAGATATAAATCTGTGTTGTTTAGGCCACCCAGTCTATCGTAATTTGTTATAGTAGCCTGCACTAAAATAATCACCTAGATAATGAAATAGAACTTTGCCACCCAGTTCACAAGCCCCATCTATGTAGCCCTTTCCTTTCCCTGATAAGTAACTACTACTCTGACTTTTATACAAATCACTTCCTTGCATTTTTCTTTTTGTAATTTTATCAGAAAATGTGCATTCCTAGAAACCATAGTTTAGTATTTTCCATTTTTCTTAGTGCATTTTAAATTGCTCAATTCTAATTAACTTATGATTCTTCAGGGGAAACCTATTGTATAAAAGAGGGCATATCTAAAGTCCACTTCTTTCCCATTGTGGTAAAGGCATTTGTGGATGGGAACATGTTACCCTTACTCTTGAAATTCATGGAGAATAACATACGTGGTTTGCTTTTCTTATTTGTGTGGGCATGTTAAGGGCATCCCCAATATGTATGAGTTACTATCTCGAGAAAGAAAAGGAACAGCACTGAAGAAGAAAATCTTAAGGGACAAGAGAATACATCTTCAGCTATACGTTAGTAAGTGTGGCACTGTGAGGATAGAAGGAGAAAAGGGGGAAAGAGAAATAGTGTCACATATCTTCCAGGAACAGTAAATGGTAGATGAAAGATAGGATTAGGAGTCAGGATCTGGTCATGGCAAACATAATCCCTTACCCCATCTCAAAGGGAGATTATCAATATAAATTATGGAGAAAAAAATAAAGATCACCAAATGGGTAGTTTGAATAGGGCTGATGATATAAAGGATGGTCCCTAAAACTTCAGTTGGGATCATATAAAAGTTTTTAAATGGAATTAGATATAATAATAAATACCATCATTTTCCACAGCCCTCTGAAAGTACAGGAACTTCCCCAACTTACACATAGGTTTAGAATTTCTACATTGGTTCATAGAAACCTATAATATATTTATCCAGAGAAATAATATTATAAATTGTGATGAGAGGGGTACCTGGGTGGTGCAGTTGGTTAAGTGCCCAACTGTTGGTTTTAGCTCAGGTTGCGATCTCAGGGTCATGGGATTGAGCCCTGCATAGAGCTCTGTGCTCAGTGCAGAGTATTCTTTTTTTTTTTTTTTTTTATTCTTATGTTAATCCCCATACATTACATCATTAGTTTTAGATGAAGTGTTCCATGATTCATTGTTTGTGCATAACACCCAGTGCTCCATGCAGAATGTGCCCTCCTCAATACCCACCACCAGGCTAACCCATCCTCCCACCCCCCTCCCCTCTAGAACCCTGTTTGTTTTTCAGAGTCCATCGTCTCTCATGGTTCGTCTACCCCTCCGATTTCCCCCGCTTCATTCTTCCCCTAGTGCAGAGTATTCTTAAGACTCTCCCTCTCCCTCTGCCCCTCCCCACCGCATACTTGCTCTCTAAAATAAGTAAATCTTTTTAAATAAATAAATAAAATAAATAAATAAATAGTGGTGAGATTTTTAGGTTAGCCCACAGAACAGTTAACTCATCGTATAATTGATGAACTGTGCTTTTGTGATGCAAAGAAAATGAGTTACAGTACAGGTTGTAAAAATTAAACTCAATATGAAATAATTGAGTAATAATTGAATAATAATACAGTGTTTTAAATTTTGAATGTAAAAAAAAAATAAAATTTTGAATGTAGTGTTTAATGAAAACCACCTTATCAGAGGCTGATATGGAAGTAAATGGAAAGCTTTAGAGTGGTGTTGAAGTAGGCTTTTGAATATTTTCAGGGGCTTCATACCCAACTCACTAATATTTTATTTGTCTGTCCTTGCTTCAAGGCATATTGATTTCACATTCACTGAAACCAGTATATAACTAGATCTGCTCTTATGTACACCAGCTATAATTTGGAACATTTTTATGTTTACAAGTTGACTGAAGACAGAGGGAGAAAAGAAAAGACAAAAATATTTTGAGATGGAAGAAAATTGTATGAGGATATAGTAAGACAAAAAATATGTGTGGGAATTATGAATTACTTTTATTTTCTTTCATTAATCTTTCAAGAGTAAATGTGATTTACCTTTATAATGAAAAAATTGAAACTTTCTTTTTAAAGAATATGTGGAATGAGGAAAACATTGCCTGTGGTGGTATTAACTAAATTGGAGTTCAGGAGGGAGATGGGTCATCTCTTTACAGGGGCAATTGAAGCTATAGAATTGGATGGGAAATCCCAGAAAGACATCACAGAACAAAGCAACAGATTAGAAGAAAAAACCCTGGGGAACACCAACATTTAAGGGATAGAAAAGAGAGTCTGAAATAGACCGGAGAGAATGGTATCTTAGAAGCCACATGGAAAAATCTTTAAGAAACACACACAAACAGGGGCACCTGGGTGGCTCAGTCGTTAAGCGCCTGCCTTTGGCTCAGATCGTGATTGCAGGGTCCTGGGATTAAGCCCCACGTTGGGTTCCCTGCTCCGCGGGGAGCCTGCTTCTCCCTCTCCCTTTGCCTCTCCTCCTGCTTGTGCTCTCTTTCGCTATCTCTGTCACTATCTGTCTCTATCAAATAAACAAAACCTCTAAAAAAAAAAAAAACACACACAAACAATGAATCATGCAACACCACATCAAAAACTAATGATGTAATGTATGGTGATTAACATAACAATAAAAAATTTTTAAAAATTTTTTTTTAAAAGGAGATTGTTTTCCATAGTGTCAGTCCACAGAGATGAGGTGAGATGAGGAGAGGCCAAAGATGCTCATTGGCATGGCCAAAATAGACCAATTCAATTTCTTCTATGCTCCCAGGACTCTCCCACTTGACTCCCAGGGAGGGTAAAGGCTCTCCTGCTAACTTGCAAGATTGTGGGCACTGACAAGAATGATAGTGCCTGTTAGGTAAAATCCCTTCCCTCATAAGAGACACCCTTATCATTACAGGCCCACATCACCGTACACACCAATCAAGAATCAGGTAGCCAATGCCAGGAGGACCATTTCTCACACAACAGCCAAAGTCATGGTTAGTTTTCTCCCTCCAAAGATGGTTTAGAAAGAATATGATGAACCAACAATGTATGAATCAGGGGGATGGCAGCCTAGAGCACCTAGAAGAAATGTGTGGGTTCGTTTCTGGGCTATTTATTCTTTTTTGCTGACTTGTCTTTTTTTTCCTTTTTGTCAATATCACGCTGTCCTAATTACTGTAGCTTTATAATAAATTTGGAAATTAGGTAATATTAGTCCTCCAAATTTGTCCTTCTTTCAAAATTGTTTTGCCTATTCTAGGTCCTTTGTATTGCCACATGAATTTTAGAATTGGTTTGTTAATGTCTTCAAAAAAACTTGTTGAGAATTTGACACTGCACTGAATCTATAGATCTACTTGAGAATTGATATCTTAACAATATTGCGTCTTGAAACCCATGAACACAATATGTTTCCCTCCATTTGTTTAGGTCTTTAATTTCTCTCAGCAACATTGTTTGGCTTTCAGTGTTAGAGTTTTTAATATTGCTAATTAGTTGTATGTAAAGTGGTGTCTCGTTGTGGGTTTAATGCAGGTCCCTGATCACCACTGAGATCAAGCTTCTTTTGAGAGTTTATTGGCCTATCAGGTTTCCTCTGCATTGCTTTCATACTGGCCCTGCATTTTATTCACCAAGAATATCTCTGTTCAGGTGATTTTATGGTCTCCTGTTTTTCATCTCTTTTTTGTTTTTATTGGTAGTCAAAATTTTTCTTCTTATTTAGCTCTTGAATTTCAAAATAGTAGTTTAGACTTTGGGGCAAATACCTCTTCACATCTTTTTATTCCTTGTTAACCTTATCCTCTCCTACTTTGTGCCAATAGGAAGTTCTGCTCTTTCTCATGTGCTCTGGCATGTTGTAGCTTAGGTAACTTTTGAGAACTCTGATTTGAAAGCAAATCATGAGGTCACTTCACTTGTCATTGTCCCTTGGGCAATGCCCAGTTTATCTCTTTGCTCAGCTAATCTGCTCTGATTCCTCACGGTTCACTGCTGTGGACATTCTGTGATTCTGTTCCAACTGAGCACATTAAAAGAGAGAGGTAATTCCCGCATCACTGGGCAGAACGTGGGTAGCCTGGGGTTCTCACCTTTGAGGCGACAGGCACCTTGGCAGATTGCTCAGCAACTCTGGGAGACAGTTGTCAGAAGGCATAAGAGCCTCAGTCATTGTTCTGTGAACTTGCTTTGACCAGTGAAAGGGATTTCCAAGTAGCAATTTCTCAAGAAACAATTTTTTATTCATTTTGATTTAAGAAGTAGACCTTTGATTTCTGGTGGCTACAAGGTAGGCTTTCTGTGATTTCTAAGTCCGAGACGTACATGGATCTGGTTGTGTCTTATAGAATATTCTTTACTCATGTTAGAATTCATAAATAGTCAAGTTTTGCCTTTCAATACTTCAAACATTTGTTGAATACCTACTGCATGCCAATCCATGTCAGGACCCTGAACTGTCAAGATGAAGAAGGCATGGCTCTTGCCCTGAAAAGCTTGTAGATGCCAGAAAGTAGGAAGGAGTTAACTAACTCCCATGCTTTCTTAAAGAGAGAAAGAAAAGGGAAGGTGAAGGTAGGAGCAGGACAAGGCACAAAAAGCAAGCAGTGTTTATTTTTATTTTTAATTTTTAAAGATTTTATTTATTTATTTGACAGAGACACAGTGAGAGAGGAAACGCAAGCAGGGGGAGTGGGAGAGGGAGAAGCAGGCTTCCCATGGAGCAGGGAGCCCGATGTGGGACTTGATCCCAGGACCTTGGGATCATGACCTGAGCTGAAGGCAGATGCTTAACAACTGAGCCACCCAGGCGCCCCTCAAGCAGTGTTTACCTATGGAAACTTGGCCAGGAAGAATAGAGCTAGAAAATTAGATGAATGCCTGCAACATGTGATTTCTAGACAACTGGACAGAGACGAAAAACAGAATGATATTTTAAAAAGTTGGCAATCAGAGGTTTCTGTGCTCCCAGCCCCTTGCTCATGCTCTTCTCTTCGTAGAATACTTTCCATGACCTTCTCACTTAGCCACTTCCCACTCATACTTAAGGACACATCTTAGATTTTATTTCCTATGGGAAGGCTTTCCTCCTTACCTCCCACTTTGGCTAGGGGACCCTCTTATGTTGTTTTCATAGCACTGTACCATATACCCTTAGTGTTCCACTTATCACACTGCATTGAAAATGGCCTCTTTGACGTTCTGCATGGAGCACTGGGTGTTATGCACAAACAAGGAATCATGGAACACTAATGATGTAATGTATGGTGATTAATATAACAATAAAAAATTTTTTAAAAAGGCCACTTCGTCTGTCTCTTCCCAATAGAGTACGTGCGTATCTTTCTTACCATTTACGTTGTGTCTACTACTGTATGAGGAACACTCAATAAATATCTGATGAATAAATGAATAAGCAATGAACTGTCTGGTGAGTAAATGAGCAGATGAACAAATATGGGGCAGGGAAGGGGTGTGGTTAGCCCAGAGAAAGAAAAGGCCTAAATATAAGAATGAGGGCTCTGAAGCTGGAGAAATAAATATCTTTAGAGAGAATGTGACAGTAATTGGAGAAGTGCCTTATTTTTGTTGTGTTACTGAGTGTTGTTGGCCTCAGACCCCTCCACAGTTCAGGTTAAAGGCTTAACACAAATTATCAAAAACTGATTATGTGCCAAGTTGTGCTTTAGGTGTCATGGGAATTGTGATTTTTGCCCATAGAGCACTTACAGATCAGGCCTCTGTTGTTATCTAAGTGAAAGGACTACTGGGGAGGGAAAAAAACCCAGGGTCAGGACATAGATCTCCCCTCTAGATTGGGCTCATCTATTAAGCAACACCTTTTAGAAATGGTTGTTCAAATGACTGTAAGTTAAATTCCTCCAGGTGATGACTCCCCATCCTAGTGAAGTGCCTCGTTCAAAGCTGAAATCACCATTGCTATGACCTTTTCTCTGGTGGAGTAACCTCCAAAAAAGTTAATTTGATATATTTCAACAGAATCCTAACATACTGAATGAGAAAGCTAACACCAACAAAAAGAAGTGTAGGAGGTAGGCATAATAAGGCCTCCATTTAGTTTCAGCAGTTAATTGCACAAGTAGAAGATTGGGGCGGTCTGACTTAGTAAAGGAATGCTTGAAATGGGGTTCTAGGTACTCACAGATTGAGGCCAGCAGTGTAAATTTCTCTAAAACCAAATGCAGGTTTAGGTTGTATTAGGGAAATATAACATTCAGATCAAGATTTAATAGCTTTACTATATTATGAAGTTATCATGTATTTGGAGTATCATGCTCAGTACCATCTTCTGAGTTAAAAAAACATTCACAAACCAGAGAATAACGGGCAACATTGACCAAGATCTAGAAATAAGTTGCGTGAAGATCCAGTCGTAAGAATTAGGTACTCAGCCTAGAGAAGGGAAGACTTGGAAGACACGGTATAGTAAGTATCAAGTGTTTGAAGGGTAGTCATGTGGAAGTCCAGGTAGACGATATCTCACTTCCCTCAGAAGCACCACCAGGATCAGTGCATAAAAGTTACAAGAAGACATTTCTTCTTTTTTTTTAAAATTTTATTATGTTATGTTAATCACCATACATTACATCATTAGTTTTTGATGTAGGGTTCCATGATTCATTGTTTGCATATAACACCCAGTGTTCAATATGTGCCCTCTTTAATACCCATCACCGGGCTAACCCATCCCCCCACCCCCTCCCCTCTAGAACCCTCAGTTTGTTTCTCAGAGTCCATAGTCTCTCATGGTTCGTCTCCCCCTCCGATTTCCCCCCCTTCATTTTTCCCTTCCTACTATCTTCTTTTTTTTTTTTTTTTAACATATAATGTATTATTTGTTTCAGAGGTACAGGTCTGTGATTCAACAGTCTTACACAATTCACAGCGCTCACCATAGCACATACCCTCCCCAGTGTCCATCACCCAGCCACCCCATCCCTCCCATCCCCCACCACTCCAGCAACCGTCAGTTTGTTTCCTGAAATTAAGAATTCCTCATATCCGTGAGATCATATGACACATGTCTTTCTCTCATTGACTTATTTCGCTCAGCATAATACCCTCTAGTTCCATCCATGTCATTGCAAATGACAAGATTTTGGGTTTTTTTTATGGCTGAATAATATTCCATTGTATAAATATACCACATCTTCTTTATCCATTCATCTATTGATGGACATCTTGGCTCTTTCCATAGTTTGGCTATTGTGGACATTGCTGCTATAAACATTGGGGTGCACATACCCCTTCGGATCCCTACATTTGTATCTTTGGGGTAAATACCCAGTAGTGCAATTGCTGGGTCGTATGGTAGCTCTATTTTCAAATTTTTGAGGAACCTCCATATTGTTTTCCAGAGTGGCTGCACCAGCTTGCATTCCCACCAAAGTGTAGGAGGGTTCCCCTTTCTCTGCATCCTCGCCAACATCTGTTGATTCCTGACCTGTTAATTTTAGCCATTCTGACTGGTGTGAGGTGATACCTCATTGAGGTTTTGATTTGAATTTCCCTGATGCTGAGCGACGTTGAGCACTTTTTCATGTGTCTGTTGGCCATTTGGATGTCTTCTTTGGAAAAATAGAAGACATTTCTTCTTATTGTTAAGAAGACTTTGCCACAATCAGAGCTCTTCAGACATGGGGTGGACTATCTCTATGAGGTGGTGAGCTCTCTGTCACTCATGTGGAGACTGGAAAACCATAACCCTTAGGTCAGGACTGTACAGTTGTACAGACTAGTTAGTTCACCAAGGGCACCTGACCAAAGGGGAAACTAAAGCTGAAATCCAGCCAGTGCTGCGGTAGCTCCATCATGCATCTGGCATCAGTCTCCCAGAGGAAGAGGAAGCTTTTTATTGTTCTCCTAAAGGACCCCCAGGTCTATCAGATGCACAGAGATCTCATCAGGTAGGAGATCAGGTCATTAATGCTAACTCCCTGCCCATTCTTATCACCCATTAGTCTGTGGTCACTGTTACATTTAATCAAAACTCAAGAAAATAAAGTGAAGAAGAAAAATCCAAGCATACAGTTTCCATTTAACCTGAAGGCGTAATTTAATTACACTTTTAAAAGTATTGATACAGGGGCGCCTGGGTGGCTCAGTCGTTAAGCGTCTGCCTTCAGCTGATGTCATGATCCCAGGGTCCTGGGATTGAGCCCCACATCAGGCTCCCTGCTTGATGGGAGACCTGCTTCTCCCTCTCCCACTCCCCCTACTTGTGTTCCCTCTCTCGCTATCTCTCTATCAAAATAAATAAATAAAATCTTAAAATAAAAAAATAAAAGTATTGATACAGGTATAGATGGGGCACCTGGGTGGCTCAGTTGATTAAGCATCCAACTCTTGATTTTGGCTCAAGTCATGATCTGCATGGAGCCTGCTTAAGATTCTCTCCCTCCCCCCCAGCCCCTCCCACCGCTCACACTCTCTCTCTAAAAAAATAAAAAATAAATAAAGTGTTGGTACAAGTGTATCTGTATTACTTAAAAATTACTTAAAAATAAGAAGAACTTTAAAATAAAATAAAACATTGATGCATTTGAAGGCCTCCTTAACTCTATCCCTTGTGACATTCTGTGATGTGCTGCTGCTGGAGGGAATGAGCTCGATGGGGTGGTCGTCCATGCTTGGTAGGCTCTCATAACAAGGGCTGAGCTCTGCTACCTCTGAGGCATATTCCGTGCCTGTCATAACTTTCTTTGGAGATGAAGTACAATTAAATGTTTCTGCTGAAAATCCTTATATTTAAATGTGAAACTTTAAAAGCAAGACATGAAATTGTACATATAATTCCATTTCAACTCTACTGCATAGAAATTTTCTTGAACAAAAGACAAAATAGGAACAGATCTACTCTCTGGGGATTGAGATAATGGGTGATTTTTTTAATGGGTGATTTTTATGTATTTTATAAACAGAAAATGAATACTGTAAAACAATCTCTCCTTCACCTTGAAAAATAAACATATAGAACATTTTATTTCACCACATGTGGTGTAGGAAGGAAAATGTTCTTTGTCTGTAATACTGAGCTAATGGGTTAGGTCAGTACAGGAAGTTATCCCCGGTGTGTCTAGGTTGATTGTTGAAGGTTAGTAGCATCTTACTGACACAAAAGAATGTAAGTTTCTAAAGAGCCTAAATTTCATCCTCCCACCCTGTCAGCAGCTTACTCACCGATGGGATTCACACCTTTTACATTCTCATTTCTTTAATCGCATTACTACAATATGCTTCCAAAGCAAACAGTGCAATTAAAATCTTTTGGGGAAAAAAGACACCTCATTTACTGAAGAAAGGCTCCTGGAAATGAGCTTCAGAAACAGACGGGGTAAAATGCTACATCCAAGAAGAGTGAGTTTCCTTAGATACCATACATGTTGAAGCAGGAGAAGGCGTCAGCTGAAAACAAACATCTGATGCAGTACTTTTGACTCCTCAGCTGTGTTCTGTCTCCAGCCCAGTGCCGGGAGGGGAAAGTTTCAAAGACAAAGAAGAGAAGCATGAAGCCGTTAGCCGGAGTAAATGGGCGGGAGTGCCGGCACCAGACAGGCCACGCGCATCAGGCCAGCGACCTGGGTCGTCTCTTGTTTTTTCTGGGCCTAGAGATTTATCTTAAAAGAAATCTCCACCTGGCTCTAGTTTTAATTTTAGAACTCTCTTTATCTAGTTCATCAGTCACATTACAGTGTAGTAAGTGCAGAATCCAATTGCCCCTTTTTCTTCTGCCTTTCCCTTTGTGATTCGCAGTTTGTGCCTCATTCAGGACACTCTTGTGACTGTCTGTGTATGCGGCAGTCTTCTTGGACTTCAGTCCTGTGTATCATCCAGGGGCCTAACCAGCTAAAGGGCGTGTTCCCACCGCGAACACACCTCCAGGACAGACATTTTCCACAAGCTCGTACAACTGAAGGAGAACCTTCAGCATGGCAAAGGGACATGTGGACGGGCAATAGTTAAAGTCAGTTGTCAGGTTTCATCATGAAAAGCGGGCTGAGGAGGAAGATGCTTTTATCAGGAAACAGAAGAAATAAGATTATATTATCTCCCCCGCAAAAATCACATCTGTAACCATTCTAGTTCTTACCTCCAGAAAAATCTTAGCACAAAAGGGTACAGTCATTCATCCTTTCTTTCCCAGCAAACTATCCAGTTAACTAGTGTAAGCTTCTTCCTTTCCCCACAGGTTTATCAATGGCATATGTTCTATATGGAAAGTCTTATGGATTTGGTTGGAGACAACATACAATCCTCTCAGGGCCCAGTTATAGTCATTTATTGCCTAAGACATTTAAAATGAGTCTTTTTAACTTTTTTTAACAAGACCTTTCTGTGTTTGAGTGTGTGTGATAATTTTCTGGAATCAAGTAATTGCAATAGTTACATGTAGAAATTCTACCTAGAATTTTAACTACGTGGAGAAATTCCACCCAGGGAGAAGGACTTGTTCATCTGTCTTGTTCATCATTTGTAGCCTCAGAACTTCACGCAGAGTAGGTTATGAGCATAATAGGTGTTGAGTAAATATTTGTTGAATGAATGATTGAATGAATGAATGAATGTGCATGGCTATAAAATTCTGAAAAATTAAAGAATAAAGCAATTTAAACCCCTCTTTGGAGTGCCTGTAAACAAACTCTATCCTTCCCTCTAAATCTGTATTAAGGACTCTAGATGTCATTGGTCTTCATTTATCTACAGTCCTGTCTCAGTCTGTGAAGCATAAAGTAGTGTTGCTTTAGGCATAAACTCCAAATAAAAATGGAACTTATAGGATTTGGGTATAAGCATAGATTTTTCAGTGTTTTTTCACTTATTAACCTTAAAATTCTAGATAGACTTTTTCCCTAAGCAATGTAAGAATAAATGATTGGGAAATGATAGTGTCCTTAGCAAAAGAAGTCTTTTTGTGATTTAGGAAACCTTGCTAAACACAGGACTGTATTTTTCCCTCAGAATATGGAGAGAAAAACAGTTTCCCTTAGCCAGTAAAATCACCCCGCATATTCCATACACACTCAGACACAATAGAATAACATAGATAGATACAAGGCATTCTATTAAAACCACCTTTAGGAAAGCCTCAAGCACCTCATGCACAATAAATGGGCTGTCATCTCTGCAGCTTGGAAAAAAGAAATGTACAGAAGAGGCATCAGGAGAACAAAAGGAATATATTTCATTTTTCATGTATCAGACGTAGCTTGAAAAAATGAAATACCCAGGAAATTCTTCTGAGAAAGAGGGTCAACCGTTTTGCTCTTCGCTTTCTCACATCTTGGTAAGAAAAGTAGTACTCTGTAAGGCAGCCTGCATCTTCCCCCGTTTTTCAATTAGAGCTAAAGATGGAAAAGATTCCATCTGTAAGAAATGCAACTGATTTTGAGTTCTTAAAAATATTATCTGGGACTTAAAAAGAATCATGATCTGATTTGGAGGATTGGCTTCAAATAATTGGAGTGGGTGGCAGACAGATGAGACAAGAGTGCTTGTGAGTTTAGCACTGATGAAGCTGGGCAGTAGGCACATGGGAGTTCATTATACTCTTCTCTCCACTTTTGTGTACTTTTGAAATTTCCCATTAAAAAAAAACAAAGTGATGGACCTTCAAAATGGAAAACAAAACAAAACAAAACACATTTTTTGAGGTTAGTATGGTAAATGGCAGATATTGTATAGAAGTCAGAAGCCCATTCATGAGACACAGGTCTCCATCCAAAAACGTACTAACAATGTGACCTTGTGTTAGTTGCTGCAGGTCTTCAAACCTCAGTTTCAATATTTGGAAAATGGAAAAAATGTTAAGCTTACCCAGCACATCAGGCATTATGAGGATAAATGAATTAATATTTCTGAAAATACTATGAAACCTGTGAAATTATACAAGGCTGTAAAGTTAAATAATTTTAATTGAATTATAAACCTATCCAAAGTTGTTTGTGCCTCCTTTTCCCAGTTTTTTTTTAAAAGATTTTATTTATTTATTTGACACAGCGAGAGAGGGAACACAAGCAGGGGGAGTGGGAGAGGGAGAAGTAGGCTTCCCGCGGAGCAGGGAGCCCGATGCGGGGCTCGATCCCAGGACCCTGGGGATCATGACCTGAGCCGAAGGCAGACGCTTAATGACTGAGCCACCCAGGCACCCCTCCTTTTCCCAAATTTGTACTTCATTAAACCAGTTCCAACCAGAACCAGGTCCAAATTGTTCTAAGTCTATACTGTCAGAACAGAACTGAAATAGCTTCCTCTTCTTTTCTTCTGCTTCCATCGGATATGGGAGCTCCGCCTACAGTCACCTCCTCAACTGATATTTCTGCCTTCCTTCTTCCCTTCTGCAATCTTCCTACCATTTACTGCCAGAGAAATCTTCCTAGAATGCCACTTGGATCATGTGACTCCCTTGTTCAAAAACATTCCTGGATCCCCACTGCCCGAGGGATTAATCCAGTTTACTTGAACCACCCTTCAAAGTCTCTACCACCTGGTCTCTAACCTCCCTTCCAGCTCCCTCACACCTGTTCATGTTCTCACACTTTCAGTTCCCAAGCAACAAGTGTTTTTGTTCCCCATTTCTTCTCCTGGAATGCAGGACCCCTCTTCTCCACGTCTGCCCCCATTTTATCAACACCTGGGAAGCAGCCTGAACCCTTCCTCCTCCAAAAGTCTTCTTAAACCTTTCAAGACCAGATAATGTCTCCTTTTTCTCAGTTTTGAACATGTGTGATTTGGCAACGAATCATGTGTTCCCTTGTGATATCATTTTTATTCTATTAAATAGTTAATTACCCCTACTGTTACTTTCTTCCTAGCCTGTCCGGTTAGATTGTAAACTCTTTGAAGGCAAGAATTATGACTTTTATATCTTTCTGACTCAAGGCCCAGTCTTTGCACACAGTGGGCACTTTCACTAACATTTATGGGAAAACATTACTGGAACTGAGGTAGCATTTTATAGTCTCTGATGGCCATACTTAGCATATTAATACTAACCTAGTTTGTATTCCTTTGGTTCTTAAAAACAACTTTAATTTTTTTAAATTTTACATAGTACCTCATAGAGTAGCATAGTGGGGAGAAAGTTCAGTCTTAAGTGTTACACAGACCTAAATTCAAATCCTAACCTAGACATATTAACTGTGTGAAATCCTGGCAATTTACTTGACCTCCTTATTCCTTAGCTTCCTCGGTCATGAAGTGAAAATGTGGTAATACTACTTGCTTTGCACAGTTAAGCACAATAGATGTATAGTGCCTGGCACATCATCAATAAAAGGCAAGTATTTTCTTAGTGCACATCATATGGCTTTGACAGGTTGTCAAAATGAAGGATCATGGTTCTGTCTAACTCTTGGGGATCAGGATGCCGTAAGTATAGAACGGAGTCAGGAAAAGCTTCTACCCACTTCTCCAAGCCCTGCCACCATGCTTTCTATTTGCTCTTATGCATCCTTAGCCATAAGGGTTATAGGCTAAATATAGCTGGAATCTCTAATTGTCACTCTACATCCCCAGGCCATTCTTCATCCCTTTCTATACTAGGTGAATTCCCTAAGTGAATTCTTTGGAGGCTCCCCTTCAATCCAATCCTCTTTCTTTGCTTGCTCTTTTTTTTCTTAGCAACCCTAATTATACTCAGTTCTCCTGCAGTCTTCTACCTACACTTATGTCTAGTTTGCCAGCTCTGAGTCTTCGGAGATACGGGCTATAAATCGTGTTTCGTGTTTTCATTTATTGAGTGATCCGAGGTTGCCTCTTCTAGACGAGACCCAAAGCAATGATATAGATGGATTTCACTCATAAAGCACAATGTTGTCAATACTTGAGGACATAAAACTAGCAGAATGCAAGGTCAAAAGAGGATTATCATCATCTGGAATTGGCCTTTAGTTAATATCTTCTCTACATTGAGGGCAGGCTTCTGGACAGGTGTTTGCTTACACATAAGAAAGAACATCAGTGGGACATCTGGGTGGCTCAGTCAGTTGACTGTCTGCCTTCAGCTCATCATGATCCTGGAGTCCCAGGATCGAGCCCTGCATCGGGCTCCTTGCTCAGCAGGGAGTCTTCTTCTTCTCTGCCCCTCCACCCCACTCTTGTGCTTTCTCTCTCTCTCTCTCAAATATATAAATAGAATCTTTAAAAAAAAAAAAAAAAGAAAAAGAAAAATCCAATATGCCACAATTGGAAAAACCCTGTTATGTCACAATTCTGTCATTGTAGGCATTGTTTTCATACTTGGAAAAAGGAAAAAAAAAAGTATTCCAGGAACAATAGCCATAAAAGCATTAGTTATCAAAGAAATGAACAGGGAAAATGGAATCACAAGATTATCATATTATTATATATGCATAAGGACTTTTTTTTTTAAAGATTTTATTTATTTATTTGAGACAGAGAGAATGAGATACAGAGAGCATGAGAGGGAGGAGGGTCAGAGGGAGAAGCAGACTCCCTGCCGAGCAGGGAGCCCGATGCGGGACTCGATCCCGGGACTCCAGGATCATGACCTGAGCCGAAGGCAGTCGCTTAACCAACTGAGCCACCCAGGCGCCCCGCATAAGGACTTTTGATTGTGCATCTGACCCACTATATAGAGTGACATTTCTGAGATGGATCCCTTGTGACTCATCTATTTAAAGTTGATCCATTACCAATGAATGGCCATCTTTATGGTCATAACAGAAGTTGCATTCATAAAGGCTTTTAAAATAGTAGTTTTGGGGCACCTGGGTGGCTCAGGCATTAAGCGTCTGCCTTCAGCTCAGGTCATGATCCCGGGGTCCTCGGATTGAGCCCCACATTGGGCTTCCTGTTCAGCGGGAAGCCTGCTTCTCCCTCTCCCACTCCCCCTGCTTGTGTTCCCTCTCTCTCTGTGTATCTGTCAAATAAATAAATAAAATCTTTAAAAATATATAAATAAAATAGCAGTTTTAGGTTGGTTACATTTTTTCAAACACAAGATTAGACTTCAATTTGTCTACTTTTGCTACTCATTCTTAAGTCATAAAAAGGGACTCATTCTGAATTATAATTGTTTTTCCACAACCCATTATTGCTGAGCTGGTTTGTATTTATCTTTCATTGATTGCAAAACAGACCAGAGGAGAACTGTTGGTTTCCATTATGGGATCTCATTTTTAAAACATAATCATCTTGGGCGCCTGGGTGGCTCAGTTGGTTAAGCGACTGCCTTCGGCTCAGGTCATGATCCTGGAGTCCCGGGATCGAGTCCCGCATCGGGCTCCCTGCTCGGCAGGGAGTCTGCTTCTCCCTCTGGCCCTCCCCCCTCTCATGCTCTATCTCATTCTCTCTCTCAAATAAATAAATAAAATCTTTAAAAAAAAAAAAACAATCATCTCACTGGAGAAGTTTAGCAAGTGTGAATGTAAATAACTTGCTCTTTCATTTGTACCCCATAATGGGTCTTATCAACTAGAACCCACTGAAAGGGAAAAGAAATACTGTCAAAGTCCACTCACTCTATTTGTTAGTCTATTAGCAAGCAAGAATGTCCAGGAAAAAAAAATCCCAGAGATACCAGGAATCTCAACATAGAAAATATTATTGTCAGTGAGGTCCTCTTGAAATCCAAAAGGCGACCATATGTCTACGGATCTAAATCATACACTTGAAGAATGATGGAGTATTAGTGCTGAAAGGGACTTTGGTAACCATCTGGTCCAGAGATACTAGTTGGTGTCTCAGCTAGACTCAGAACTCTTTGTGTTTCATCTCCTAGTCCATCGTGCACACCTCACTACTATATTTGCAATGTTTTCTGAATCAACTATTAAAATGGATCGTGATTATTTTCAGGCCTGGAATGCCACCTTTGCTACCCCTACCTCAATAGCAGTTGATTTCTCTGGAACTGCCAGGACTATATTTGGTTTATTTTTAAAGCCAAGCAGTTTTTTAAACCTTAAAATATTTCATTTTCAAAACCTAAAAGGCTCTTTATTTAGTCCATGATGAATATTTGAGTAGTGTTAAATTTATCATTCTGGCAGTACTCACATTGTACTTGTCATTAATTGTGACTCATCAAAGAATGTTTTGATGTTGAGTCCTTGGCTAACAGATGGCTCTGTTTAGAGGAATTGAGGCAGTGAGCTATGAGGTCCAAGGAGAGAAACTTCTTACATAATTAGTCACTAGCTGTGGTTTGCGTTTGTAAGAAAGCAAAGTAGTCGGTGATGGTGGGGTTAGGCTTTGTACTGAGGTGGGGAAGGCCTCTTTTCTATTCTGTTCAGAGAACGGATAGAAGAATTGACGTCCATGTTGCTGCTGTGCCAGGTGTGAGTTGGAATGACTTAAACGGCCAGCAGAGAGACACCAAGTCCAACACTGGAGGGTTTCTGTTTCTGTGGGGTCTGCCATAACATTCTGTGCCTAATTGTTAGGCACAGAGACCACCCCACAGGAAAGAGCAACAGTAGTCCCAATAAGAACTCAGGAATAGAATGTAAAGCAACAGACCCTGCTTTTAGAAAGCATTCAGCTCAGAGGCAACAGAAACATGCAAAAACATCTCCCCATTCTTTCTCCTTTTCTTTCAATTTTTCCTTTTTTTTTTTTTTTCCTTTCTAGATGATTTTTCCGGGCCTTTTCGCTTAGATCCATCATTTGTACTCAAAGGCACGAGCAGCCCTCAATACAACCTTACTCAGCACCTACATGCCAGCTACTATGTTAGCCATGAGTAGTTAGTCTGATGGTCTGGGTCCTAGTATGTGCACAAGTGACTCATCTTTCAGAATGGCATTTAGTATCTCTTTGATTTACGTAAGAAAAAGGGAACACATATTGTGTCATAAATGGGACAAAGAGAAACCTAAAAGATAGACTTCAAATTCTCTTAGATATATTCTAGAAATAATCACAAATAGCTTAATAGGTGACACATACTGAGCCTCAGTGTCTTCATCTGTAAATAGGATAAGAATACTTACCCTATGGAGTTATATGAGAATTAAATGAAATGAAATAAGCACAGTGTCTCGCTCATAGTAAGGACTTAATAAATGGTCTCTGGTTTAGGAGGGAAAGTAAACTAAATAGTAAACTAGGTAAAATAAGTAGATAATGATGCTTACTTGTTTGCTAGTACAAGGAAACACAGGAAAAATGATTAGGAGTCAAGGCAAACTGGCAGTTGAATGAATAATCAATGAGAAGAGGCTATTTTAAAAGGGTATTTGGCAAGAGCACAGCATTCAAAATCAAAGTGGTAGTGCTTTCACTGGACGTCAGTAGAGGTTTACCTCAGATTGGGGCCCATGACTTAAAAGTACTGAGAGAAAAACTAAAGTAATGTAAATGACTAAACGCCTTCTGGAAGGTCAACAGGAAACAGTGGAAAGGATCAAGGATTTGGGGTAGACAACTTTTTTTTTTTTCTTGGTTAAATAATCTTAATTTTCTGATTTTGTTAAAACATTTTTACTATGTTGCTTTTATTTTTTTTATTATGTTCAATTAGCCAATATGTAGTATATCATTAGATTTTGATGTAGTCTTCAACGATTCATTTGTTGCATATAACACCCAGTGCTCATCACCACACGTGCCCTCCTTAATGCCCATCACCCAGTTACCCCATCCCCTCTCCCCCCTCCCTGCATTTGAGCCCGCTGTTTAGCATTTTTTAGCCACTCCACTAGAAATTATCACAAATACTTTAACACATAATCTCACTCCGTTTTCACGTGTAAAAAAGATGAAGAATATTTTGTAAATTTCAGAGAATTTTTGTGTATAGGCACATTGCCAATTGCAGAACATTATATGAATCAATGTTCAAGGTGCTGAAGGGGAAAGATTTACTCCCTTCAAAAAGATGGACTTAACTGCCTCCTGATGTTACAGGTAACAGAATAAATAAGAGACGGATGATGATAATTCTTCATTTTCACAGAGGGCCGAGTTGAAAGAAGTGAGTTAACAGAGTTTGAACAATCAATGATGCAGACACAAAAGAGAAAAAGCCTAAATAAAAAGTTATGTAAACAGCGGCCAACTATTTTTTTTTACAGTCTAAAAAAAATTTTATTATTATGTTAATCACCATACATTACATCATTAGTTTTTGATGTAGGGTTCCATGATTCATTGTTTGTGTATAACACCCAGTGCTCCATGCAGTATGTGCCCTCTTTAATACCCATCACCAGGCTAACCCATCCCCCCACCCCCCTCCCCTCTAGAACCCTCAGTTTGTTTCTCAGAGTCAATAGTCTTTCATGGTTCGTCTCCCCCTCCGATTTCCCCCCCTTCATTTTTCCTTTCCTAGTATCTTCTTCTTCTTCTTTTTTTTTTTTTAACATATAATGTATTATTTGTTTCAGAGGTACAGGTCTGTGATTCAACAGTCTTACACAATTCACAGCACTCACCATAGCACATACCCTCCCCAATGTCTATCACCCAGCCAACCCATCCCTCCCACCCCCCACCACTCCAGCAACCCTCAGTTTGTTTCCTGAAATTAAGAATTCCTCATATCTGTGAGATCATATGACACATGTCTTTCTCTCATTGACTTATTTCCCTCAGCATAATACCCTCTAGTTCCATCCACGTCATTGCAAATGTCAAGATTTCATTCCTTTTGATGGCTGCATAATATTCCATTGTATATATATACCACATCTTCTTTATCCATTCATCTGTCGATGGACATCTTGGCTCTTTCCACAGTTTGGCTATTGTGGACATTGCTGCTATAAACATCGGGGTGCACATACCCCTTCAGATCACTACATTTGTATCTTTGAGGTAAATACCCAGTAGTGCAATTACAGCAGCCAACTATTAATGGACATTAGTAATCCCTCCTTGCTTCTGCTTCTTCTGAAATTCATAGACTCATAATTTCTAGCCTTTTTGGAGAGATACATAGATATAGGGGAAGTGCTATATAGCATCTTTGACAAACAAAAATGGTTTAAAATTCATTTCATTTGACGCTTTGTAGTGTTGCACAGTTAAGGTTCAGAAACACTAATATAGGCAGTTACCTTTGGGGGATATTTTAGTTGGTATATGACCCAGGGTCAAGATCATAAACTGAATGACTTTGAGATTTCTTCATTTAATCTATTTTTCTTAGGTGACCAGATGTTTCTAAGTAACTGGGATGTTGAAAACTTTGGAGCAGAAAATATGTCATTTCACATCATGTGTATTTTAATTGGTTTGATTTTATTTATTTTCTTACATCTTCCCACAAAACATTGGATTTAAAAGAGCTAAATGAGGAAGAAAGTTCTGATTTCCCTTCTGATGAGCTGTGTTTGTATGAGAGCTGATTTAGTCCCATCAATACTTGAAGGGCCTTAAGGAAAAAAAAAATGTGCCTGGATTAAAACATTAAAAATAGAAACATTAATTCCAAGATTAAGTCCCTTGAGTTACTTGACATTTGAAGTAATTTCCCCAAAGTTATTTTCTTTGTAAAGGTTTATAAATTTATGAGAGAAAATACCTTATCCTGCCTAGAGATTATTGTGTCAATTAGGAATAAAAGGATTAGAGAAAACTAAGCATTAGTTTGGAAATGGATCTCCTCTAAGTATGGTGAAAATATATTCAAATTACTAGATGAAAAAATAAATGTGTGCCCTTCTTTCTTCTTACCCAAGACTGAGTGACTTTCTAGAGTTCTTGTTTGCATGTACTAGTACTTACCCTTATGTCTTTGTCTTACTTGTGGGGAACTTCCCACCAACATACCTAGACCCCAAATGAGTCCCAATTTATCCATCTGAAGACACTTTGGTTCTCTCATAAAGCCAGGATCTCAAGAAAACAGTCTCTGAAGTTGCCACCTTATTCTTGGTTATAACCAGGGTAGAGACAGATCATTGGAAAACAAGCAACATATAAAATAGAAGAATAATTTGGTCCCTTATTGGAAACTAATACATTCCCCCCAGAAACTGATTGCTCATGAAATGTATTAAGAAGTTGTGTGCTTAGCAAAAACAAACCTCATTCAAGTTTTCTGGTTTACTGATCTAGACACAAAGAACAGCCTTTATGCAAAGGCCTTTTAGCAATTTGTCCATAATACCATACCTATGTATGTACATGCATACATGAATACAAATAACAGACATACAGAAATACAAATCAAAATTTCAGGTATTCACTGGAGAAACCTAAGATCAATAAAAAATCCCTCATAATAACTGGATCTCTGTTGGCTTTCTTTTGTTGGTCCAATGCTTAGTATTTTTGTTTTGAGATGATAACTTTATTTTAAGCCTGAGAGAGCAGTTGACTTGCCCTTGGCCTAATGATAGCTGAGCAGCTGCCAAAGCCTGTTTCATATCCACAGGAGAAGACTGTCCCTGGAGAGGGGACACATAACCATGCATGTCCCTTTCAAGATGTCTCTTTGGGTACCATGTCAGGAAATGACTTTCCAAGAAGAGGGAAGAATCTGTGTTTGGCTTTTAATGATACTGTGCACAAATGAGAGACTATGTTAAAAAGTTGAAACTTTAAGAAAATCCTTATTTATTTTGCATTTATGGTGCACCTAAAGCTGAGGACAAATTTTGGGTTTACTTTTTAAGCAAAATATATCAAAGGCAAATAAATGAGCTCGCATATACAGTAAAATGCCATTTTTTTTCCTCCAAAACTCCAGAATCAAAAGGGATATGTAATTTGCGGAGGGGGGTGGAGAAAAGGGGACATGTGGTCCTCTTAGCTAATAATAATTATAGCTCCCATTTTCTGAGTATTTACCATGTAAAATGCTTAGCATACTATCTAGCACAAACAGGATCCTCAATAAATATCTGTTAAATGAAGGGGTGCTAGATATTATATATTATTTATATCATTTATCTCATTTAATCTCAAATGAAGCTACCTATGTATCTTCATGATAAACATAAAGAAACTGAAGCTTAGGTTAAATGACTATCCAGCATCACATAGCTAATAAGCATGGCAGCCAGGATTCCAGACTAATCTGAGTCTAAACCCTATGCATCATCCACCTACACACACACACAGTGCCCTTGACTTCACTCTCTTTTCAGATCATCCCTTTTCTTCAGACTACCTCATCGCATTTATTGTGCTGTCCTTGTCAGATTTACTCAACACTATATTCATTGGATCTTATCTTAAGACATTTCCTGAACCAGACCTTTTGTACCACCAATAATATTACTATCTGGGAAATGGTCTTCCCGTTCTTCACAGAGTAGCTAAGATTGTATCATCCCCAGAACGCTTTCCCTGAATACTTGGGAATTTCCGTGGGCCTGCAACATACCCAAATCCCTTTTCATTTATTCGTTATTTCAGTATCTATTATTCCCCTCCAAATTCACTAATCTCTTATTTCCATTTAGTCACAATTTAAGAATTATTGTTTCAGAACTAGAAGAAACCTCGGGCACCACCTCATCCAAACTCCCTATCAGTTGGCCCAACTTCGCTTATATCCTGTCCCTGTGACATGAAGGCTGTGCCTCTGCTTAGTCCCTTCCATGGAGGTGGGCACGCACCATGGTCAGGAGCACCTGGAAGAACACCACAGAGGTGCTGTGAGAGGCCCCAGCATAGATGTGGGGCAGGGATCATTCATGTCTGTTGAACAGCATTCACAGAGCACTCACTGTGGTCAGGACATGATTGCCAGACCTTGGGGTGAGTAAACAGTGAGTGGGACACAGTCCTTACCCCGAAAGAACATGATCTAATGATTATTCCTTGTGAGAGAATGAGCCTACCAAACAAATGTCTGTAAAAAAAAAAAAAAAAAAAAAAAAAGACACGAGTTTAGAGATGAATATTTTGAGCCTTGAAAGGAAGGAAATTTCATAGATAATTGGAAGGAATCAGAAAAGACTTCACAAAGAAAGGTTAAATTTCACCTTAGGCCTTGCATGCTGGTGGGCACAGTCTTACTGACGCCGAGGACTGCTTGCTCCCGCTCATCTTGTTGGGTAGGGCTGTTCCATCAAGCCAAGAGAAGGCGGCTGTGGCAAGTGCCAGTCTCTGTAGAAAGAGCTGCTACAGAAATGCTAAGTCAAATGCCACAGTTGTGGTTCAGAGATGGCAAACCAGGAAGAGACAACTCCCCTTCCCCACTCACATTATCACCCACACGTTTTGGGATGGCATGAGGGGGAGTAAGAAGCAACCCCATTTATCTTTGTCGAGTCACTCTTATGCCTGCCTTTTAATATCACTCATCTTACTTTGGCCCCCAAATTCTCACTTTGTTCTCTCACTCAACCTGTGTGTCTGGGGTAGGGAAGCAGATAGGGCTAACTGAATAATTTGGGGGCTGTAAAGATAGCCTTGGAGTCACTGTCTCTCATAGTGCTCTTCAGTGAGCCTGGGGCAGTGCTGAGTGCATTGATGAGCTCACCCATCTGCTCTGAGTTTCATTCTCCAGCAGGCCTCCATCTCCTGGGTGAGGATACAGGCAAAGGGGTCTCTGGCCCACAAGAGCAGCCTGGATCACAGTTCTTTGCCAATCCTGAGGGGCAGCATGAGAGCAGGAAGGGATGAGAAGTGCACAAACTGAATCGCCCTTTTCCTGATGATATTTAATTGACTCTGGGCACCGGCAAGGCTTGGCTGAGTAGCTTTCTTCCCATCACGTGCAGCTCAACCCTGCCAAATTTCTCCTATAATGATCATTCCACCCAGGTAGCACAGAACTTTTTCATAGAATGAGTGCTTGGGTAAGGATCAAGAAACCAGGGAACGGGTTTCAACTGGGCCATAAACTTTAGGCAAGGCACTTAAGATCTGTGAATTACATTTTCTTGATTTATAAATTGGGAACAACACCTATCCTGCTGGTCTCTGTGAATTCTGTATCTGAGAGTGTAAAACCACGTAATAGCTGAGAATACCCTTTGAAGGGTTAAAAATGTGCTGAATATTATTACTAGAGTCTTACTATTAACACACCTAAGTGAAAATAATACCACCCATGGAGGTAACAAATGAAATGTACAATGTGGAAACTTGCTAAGGAGCCTTTCTGTTTACACAAGGAGTGTAAATTGTAGCTAAGGTGTGAGGTTATTGTTGCTGTTGTTTTGGCGGGGAGGTTGGAGATGAAATGTGAGGGAAGTGGGTGTGAAGGGAGGTATGTGAAGAGCAGAGAAGGATCTACAAGGCTTAGTGAGCATCCTGGTCTCTGTCTTGAGTACAGTAACTTCCAGTGTAGCATTAGAGTAAAGATTCTCCACTGTGTGTTCCTATTGCAGTCTGAGCAAGCCTTCTCATTGCTGATCTTCTTTTGGTTGAGGAGAACCAGTGACACTTGCTTCCTAACTCTGCTGGCCTTCACAATCCTGGGTTGAGCCTTGCTTGGGAGGCATGGCAGGGAGGGGAGTGCAACCAGAGAGAAGCCCAGAAAGCATGAGTGAGGACTTCATCATACCAGGGTCCCGTCTCCTCCTCCACACTCTACCTCGGCAGATTCTGAGGAGTTCTGCCTCCTTGGGAACTCTCGGAGAACTCTTTAGCAGATACCAAGACTGTCCTATGTCCTCTTGATTGAATTCTTTCCTTGGCCAGGCCTGGCAGGCAAGTCCCTGGACTGTGGTCTTGGATTTCACACTGCCCCTTGGGTCAGCCTTTGGCATCCTCCTCTGAGCCTGAAACAGAACTGCAAGTAGAGAAGAGAGTCATTCTTTGGGCGTAGGACAGAGCCTCAGTGGAACTTTTCAAGGTCTAGTCCCTGGTTTCTGGGGTCCCAACCAGTAAGGGGCAGAAGCCTATATTCCTAATTTCAGTAACTTGCTAAGACCCGATATGACCTCCTTCTCAGCAGCACTTTTTGTTGTTGTTGTTGTTCTCTTTATTCTGCTTTCTGCTGACCTACAGTTTTCCTCAAGGAATCAAACCAACAATTGTCTCCAACCCCCATCCCCCCTCCTGATCACTACTCTTTCCTGATGGACTGTCCCAGGGTTCCAGCAAAGCTGCCTTCAACTAACCTGAGGCTGACCATCCTGATCAAAGAGGACCCAGCTTAGAAGCTGCAGGTTCCCCTTCTTTTCCTATAACATTTTCTTGAGAAACTGCAGGAAAGGGCAGTCCTCATCCCTGAAAGCTCTTCTGCAGTATTGAAGCCCCGCTCACCCAAATGTTCCCTCTGCATCATGGCCACACTCCCAGACCAGCCAAAATGCAGCAGTGCGCCGAGAGAGATGGTCTGCTGAGGTGTTACTGGTTTGCAATACCCTGATAAGGAGATTTTATTCCCTACTTGCTGGCAGAGTTATATAGAGTAATTACATAAGTACTGCTGTGACACTGGGTGGAATCTCATTAAAAACTGTATAAAGAACAATTGAGTTGTGGTGGAAAATATTCGTTTTATTCCAGTTGATTATAATCCATATAATAGAGCATTAGCCTGAGCATGAATGCTGGTGTTGCTTTGGCTTCCTGATAAAATGTATTTGGAAAATTTTATATATATATATATCTCACAGCATTTGCTTCTGTGGGGCATGATAAAAAGTCAGTATGGGGCAGCTCCAGATTTTCCCACCTGGTGAGGAAGTTGCTCGCTGTGCTGAGCAGATTGTTGTTTGATCTTACTCCTCCCAGGAGGACCACTTGGCCAGCTGGGATGGGACACTCTATGGCAGTTTGACCACATGGCGACTTGGAAACATACGTGAACACACAGATGCACATACAAACTCAGCCTTGAAGAATGTGCCCCCTTAGCAGCTTGGTCTCCCCTCTCAAGATGGGAGAGAGGCCTGGCCAAGATACGATCTGTCATGGGTTATCGTTCCTCTATTTTCAAAGAGATAGTGGGCAAGCCCTTTTTTAGCATAAGGATGCTTTTGGTTGATAGCATGTGAATTATCCCTTGATCTATACTGAATATCACTAAGTACAACAAACAAGAGCCATTCTAAATAGTCTGCTGATATGGCAACCTAATACTCACGAGCATTGAAAGGCAATAATATCTAATATTTTCATACCATCTGACTGCGGTGAGGTGCTTTCACATACATCATGTTGTCCATCTATATTCTATATTTATTTATCTTGAGTAATCTATATTTATACTATAATCAATATTATCCTGAGCACAAACTGTTTAATTCTTGAAGTCTAAGAGCACCATAAATCATTTTACTTATATTTTTCATTATTAAAAAATCACATCATGGAACATTTAGAAACCTGAGAAAAGCCCTCTTAACCTCAGCATCTTAATATACTGAGATTATGATTTGCTCTTATTTCCTTCCAATTTTCTTCTTAAGCATTTTTACCCATGAAATTATCACACTACACATTTTTAAGTGATTTTCCTCTGTAGCTCACTAGGCTACACCACCTGAATTTTGTTATATGGCCTCATACCATGTTTAAAGGAAAGAAATCAAGATTAACCAACCTCCGTTTATATCTCTCTTGTTCAAAGTCAGTGTCACTTTGCCTAAAATCAAAGTACCAAAAAGATGGTGAGGGGAGGATTCATTCTGTTAAGCACCCAGCTTTCCCTTTCTGGTTATTAAAATAGCTACGGGAGGCAGCTGGAGAGAACCATTTGAGACTCTGAAGATAGCTGTTGCTGGTAAGGATGTCCCAGCTGCGCCTTGTTGTTCAAGATCTCTTCATCATCTCAGGATGCCAAGTCCCAAGCTGAGCTCACTCTGGGGACTCAGGCCCACTGAATAAGAGTGCATGGCCTCTGCCTGCATCATGTAGGAGCTGTGGGTGAAAGTGAGGTTAAGAAGCTCAGTTGATACCTCTTTTAATGAGACTTTGCTGAGAGGAGAGAGAGAGGGAGAGAGTGTGTGCCCAAGTATGCCTGAGACGGTGGAGAGAGAGGCACAGAACCATCATCCCAAGGACCTGTCATCATCAGCTTTCACACTAGTGTAGTTCGAGCATGGGTCTTCATCTGTGCGAATGCACGTTTTAAAGGGTAAACTTAATTTCCTCCCCAGACTAGGACTTGCTCCCCTTTTTCTCGAGGAGAAAGGGAGTAGGTTTAGGATCTCATTAAAGCAGGACGTGTTCTTCCCTGGTCACATTCTCCTCCCACCTGCACCCCTCCACCCGCCTTGTTCTGCAGGAGCACGTCTAGCACACAAGGCTTCTAGACCAGAGATCTGAATGGGTTTCTTCAGAGGCTGCACCAACTGCTGGTACCTCAGCAGGGAGGGCTGAGCCCCCTGAGCTGTGGGTCTGTGTTTATAATCAGAACCTGCCATGTAAGACAACCTCCTAGGCTTTCCGCACACCAAGAAGGAAGAAGGGAGCATTTAGAGACACAGGCATACCTGTGTTGAGCAGGTATCATCCATCATGGTGACCAATACAAGTTCCAAAGCCCCAGGCTCCCTGACAAGTGCTCCCCTCCCCAAGCCATGGAGTCTTCATGCAGCATACAAATATGTATTCTTTCCACTTTCATCCTGTTTGGTTTTTTCCTAAGTAAGCAGAGCTCCCTGAAGTGCACTTACTCTCCAAATATGTACATGGCTGAATGTGAGAGATCACTTCTGTCAGTAACGGCTGCCTTGTGTCCAAGGTATTTCCTTGTGTAACATGCTATTCAATTTAGAACTCCTAATGCATGATTAATGTGTGTTTAGACAGTCATTGCCTAATCGCACTGCTTCTTCACCTTTGGGATGCTGGTGGGTATACAGAGCAGACTTCTGGAAAACACCACTGGCATGTGAGCAACAGTCTGACAACTCCAGCGTTGCCCAAGGAGTGAATGTTCTGAGGCTCGAGTGGTGCCTGTCCAGTCCTGTGGCTTCCACTGAGCTGCATATGACCTCTCAGTTTTCAGAGATGGGTTCCAGAACCCTTTGGCTCATTCAGCATCTGTGGAGTATGTAGCAGACCAGGCTCCGTAAGTTCCAGAAAGGGAAATTGGATGTGGGCCCTACCTGAAAGGTGCTTACAGTCTAGGAGGAAGTAGAATGTGTTTGTGAACAGTTACAGGACTTGGTGGAAAGTTAGGAGGGCCTTAAGGCTGATTTAGAAGAGAGATGGAAAGTCCATTGTGAAGGGGGCTCACGGGGGCTGTGAGTGTAGATGGCCGTGGATGGGAATGGGGCAAGGCAGTGAGTAAGGAGCTGGTGGTTACTTGGGCAGTGGTGCTGCTGGTGTCAGGGGCCTCTCTGCGTCATCCACATGGGCCCCGAAGTGGGAAGCCTGGGTGCCTGTGGTGCCCCCATGGGTGAGCCTCCCCAAGTTCTCTCCCTGCAGGTTTTGTCTACCAACCAGGGGAGCCCAACAGCCTACTTGCTGCCGCTTTGGGCCTATAGGGCTGTGAAGCAGGAGAAGGGTCCCCAAAAGAAATCCTTGAATTCTAAATTTTTATTTACAAAAATGCGATTTGAGTCTTATAATCTGTGAGCAGATGGCAAATAGAGACTAAAGTATCTGACTCTGAACATTTTGGTCATTTTCATTTCATTTCATTTGGACCCATCAAAGTCCTTAGAAGATATGCACGTGACTCATCAGAGTCTGAACCCTTAAAGTGGGTCATGCCTGAAAAACGGATGACAACTTTTGCTCTGAGGGATGTTAGTGAGGGGACAGTCTCAGGCCTGTCCTTTTCTGAGAATTCTTAGAACTGGTTGCATATAAATAGAGCCTGAAAAAAAAATAGGACTTGGCTTGAAGATAACTTATATATAGAGAGAGTATCAGTACGTGTGTGATTTATACATACTTTGAAAAAAAAAAAGTACACCCTCTTTATGGAAACTGCTTTAGAAGTTAGGCTTATAATTGCTACATGATTCAGGCACCAAATTACTGAAATGTTCCCCTCAAGGAGTATTTGACATTTAGTAAAAATTGTAATATAATGAAGTGAGTATGTCAAAACTTCAGACATTTTAAATTCTTTAACTTATTCATACTTGAATTTAGGAGAAAGTATAGCTTCGGGTAGGTAACCCCGCCCCCTGCCACCTTACTTAAAAATACTGGTGGGTGGCAGAGATGAACCCTGAAGAGGACTGATGGCTTCCATCCCAATATCCTAGAGATTTCCCAGGCAGCAGCCACGTGTCAGAGAAGAATACACTTTCAGTCTCTTTTATCCTGTCAACTTGGTTATTTGTAGTTATTTTTGGAAAACATCATACAGCACAGAGATTAGGTATTTGGGTTCTATAGCTACACTGCTTGGGTTCAAGTCCCAGCTCAGCCACTGACTATGTGATAGTTAGCTGGTTACTGACCTTCCCTGTGCCTTAGTTTTCCCATCTGTTAAGTGGGCATGATAATAGCAGCCATCTCCTAAAGGCGGCTGCGAAGATTAAAGAATACAGGTGAAACGCTGAACAGGGCGCTCGACACAGAGGGAGCACTTGGTCAGCACTGGCTGGCTTTTCTCCTTCTCTCCCCACCCCTCTCATCCGGCATCTCCACTTGTAGGAGACTATACACACCTATTGACAACTTACCAGCTCGACCCACTCATTGGCTTTTGCCAGTTGCTGGCAGGAAATGTTTTCCCTATGAGAGGTGTTAGAAGCGCGTTAGGGTCTGAGTTCTCTCTCAGTTTTCCTCTGTTGCAGCTGCCTCTGCCTCCAACACATGGAAACTTGCATCTGTGGATGCTGGAAGTTTCCCAGGATGCTCGGCACTCTCTCCCTGGCCCTGGTGTTTCTCCAGCCTTGGCCTTTCTGAATCCCTCTGTCAGTGACTCAGCTTATTCCCTGGGCCCTCCTCCCACTCCTTTCATCATTTGTTCATTTTGTCTTTCAATGCCTTCCTGTTCCTTGATACCTCCTTAAAATCAGGGATCATAAAAACCATCATTTGAAAATCAAGATGTTTAATTTCAAATGAATTTTCTTTTGTAAATTGCTTCTTGGAAAACAATGCTGAAACTCTATAGGAAGACAGTTTTCACAGTCAGTTTTTGCCTAACTCAAAGTCATCAGCATGGAATTGAGATGAGAGCTTCTAAATATATGGAGTTTGGAACATAGTATAAATGGAGATTTTTGTGGCCACACATGGCTTTTTGTAACCTACCAATAGTACATTTCTTAGCTAATATTCTTCACTCATACTCTCAGATCCAAAGTAAATATCCAGCAGCCATCCCTGTGTAATCTTGCTAAAAATGAATTATTCAAGACAGTTATACCAGGAAATTTAGATTTTAAAAGATATCATACAATGAAACAGAAGTCAGCTAAATAGCAGTATTCATCAAATTCTGCTCAGGTGATAACTTTAAAAGCAGTCACTTCTACAGACAAGGGAAAGCAAGGTTATTTCCCTCTCCCCTTTGGACCCGTTCACCCCAAATTGACAGACGAGGTGTTTAGGAATATAAAAGCTTGTACTTTTTAAAGCTCATCGGTGAACCAAGATACGTGGTTTACTGTTTGAAATGGTGTCATCCAGTGTTCTAAAGACTGAAGTTTTAGTGCTCGCTTCGGTAGGACATATACTAAAATTGGAACAATAAAGACTGAAGTTTTCTGTGAGACTTCCAAAGTATCTACTTTAATTAGCTTTAGTAAATAAGTTAACGAAGCCATCATTCAGAATGTCTCCATCTTTAAAATTGAGGTGAGAGTGTCTGAGTATGTGACCACCATATGGAGAACAAGGAGAAAGAAGAAAGCACGATGAGTGAGAGACCCCCTTCTATACCTGGTGTCCCTTGCCCCATCTAGCAAGACTCTTCCTTTTAAACCTTTTCCCTCAACCACCCCAGCCCCCAGACCTTCCCTCCTGAACACAAGACAATGCCGCCTCCACTCCCCTCCTCTCCCCCAAGACTCCCAGACGTAGCTTTCATGTTTCTCTTACATTTCACATTAATACGTTAGAGACATCCCAAAGGAGAAAGAATCGTGGTTCTGAGCCTGAAGTTCCTCATCTGAAAAATGGAGAAGATTAGAAATGATGTGTTCAGACGCTGCCATCCTGAAACATATCCCTTTCCTTCCTGTTATTTCCACATGTGTGTGAATAGGTAACTATGACAGAAGAAAACTATTAAAGTACAACTATTTTCAGTCATGCTACGCATTATCGCACACACACATGTATACACACCTCACCTCTCTATGAGGAGAATCCTCAGGCTGAATGGGCCAGTTATGCTGCCTTTGGTGTGATGAGCTGGATACTGGGCAGATCTGCGGATCTGAAGTCAAGCCTTGGCATGGGGCAGGGGCTTTGGGTCGCTGCTGGAGGAATTGAGACATCGGAGTTTACACGGCAATTTCGGGGGGTTGTTTTGCTCTCTGCCATGCTGTGTATCCCCCTCCTCCATATCCCTAAGGAATTTTCACAAAGGTTGTGTTGCACTCCAGTATGTTTGGAGTTGGAGGCATATGGTTGTGTGTACATGAAGTTGGGTGTGTTTTCTTGTATCGGTGACTTCATGGTGGGCCCAAAATGGGGGTGTGGCAGGCATAAAAGGGCTCAGGTTCCAGAACCCTCTTCATTCAGACTGACATTCTAATGTAACAGGTAAACATCCGTTCATATTTAATTAAATTGCGATTTCCTGAGTGGTAATTTAAATCAGTGTTGTCGCCGCTCCCCCCCCCCCGCCCCCGCCACTTATAACTGACTGTGATTTTGGTTTTTGTTTAGTACTCTTCCTAGTTCTTTGGGTTCAGGAGAAAAAATTTATTTTTAAAAAATGGGTTCAGAATTTTTAGTGAAGGAACTTTCTGCTGCCTGTAATAGCCGAGTAATTTCTATTGAACCTGCTCTCCACAGACATCTGTAAATGCTGGACAAAATTTTACAAACCACCTCCTGCCACTGGAGCATGATTCAAAAGCAGGCAGAAACAGGAGGGTCGACTCTTGGGGGAAAGAAATAGCAGTGGGTGTGTTCCCATTCTTTTATGGCTTTTAGCTTGAGGGCCTGTCGCATCTAGTGTCTTGTAAGGCCGTTTAAAATGCAAAGAAACCCACTGTGTTTATCAAACCCACAGAGGTCAGAGTTTGGGACAACCACAGCAGCTGGAAAAATGAAGAGGAAAATCCCCAAAAGGAGAGAGACAGACAGGGGGAGCCCCAAATTCTGTGCATAAATTCTGCCCCGATCTCCGGCTGACACTTAACTATGTATGCATGGGACGGACTCCAAGAAGCCCAGCTAAGCCTACAAGAAGACCTCTGAGTAGTCTCTTTCATGTAGCATTTCCTTTTTAAAGTGATGAAAATTAATTCTTGGTTGGTTAATTGAACATTTAGTGTGGGAAAATACTTTTCTCCTAAGTACCTGAGACTTTAGGATTTGTCAACCAAGAGTCCTCAAGAGTGCAAGGTTTTGAGGGTATCATTTCAGAACTAGTTTGTTGAATGCCTTTTTGGTGCATGGCTGTGTGCTGGACGGATGTAAATATCATTGAACTTTGACTATGAGACTGTCATTTTAGATATTGAAATCTCACACACATATGAAACCATAACATACGCGTATATATGAAAACATTTAAATAACACAAGGCCACATTCAGTGCCAAAGGGACCGCCATCCACAAAGTGGGACTTTCGCCCAAGAGAGCAATACTAGTTTCCTAGGGCCGATTATTTATGACAAATAATCACCAACTGCATGGCTCTGAAACAACGGGAAATTACTTTCTCACAGTTCTGGAGACTAGAAGTTTGAAATCATGGCATTGACAAGGCCATGCTCCTGCTGAGAGCTCTAGGGAAGAATGCTTCCTGCCTCATCCTAGCTTCTAGCGGTCGCTGGCGACCCTTGACATCCCTCGACCTGTGCCTGCATCCCTCCAGCCTCTGCGTCCATCTTCCATCTCTATGTGTCTGTGTCCACGAGGCCTGCTCATAAGGACACCACCCATTTGATTCAGGGGCCACCCAAATCCAGGATGACCTCATCTTTTTTTTTTTTTAATAATTATTTTAGTACTTCAGCTTCTTTTTTAAAGTTTTTATTTAAATTCCAGTTAGTTAACGTACAGTGTAATATTAGTTTCAGATGTATAGTACAGTGATTCAAAACTTATATGCAACACCCAGTCCTCATCACAAAAGTGTACTCCTTAATCCTCATCACCTATTTTACCCATCCCCACCCCACCTCCCTTCTGGTAACCATCAGTTTGTTCTCTATAGTTAAGAGTTTTTTTTCTTGGTTTGCCTCTCTCTTTTTTCCTCTGATTGTTTTTTTTTTTTAATTTTTTTATTCTTATGTTAATCCCCATACATTACATCATTAGTTTTAGATGTAGTGTTCCATGATTCATTGTTTGTGCATAACACCCAGTGCTCCATGCAGAATGTGCCCTCCTCAATACCCATCACCCATCACCATCCTCTCACCCCCCTCCCCTCTAGAACCCTCAGTTTGTTTTTCAGATTCCATCGTCTCTCATGGTTCGTCTACCCCTCCGATTCCCGCCCTTCATTCTTCCCCTCCTGCTACCTTCTTCTTCTTTTTTTTTTCCTTAACATATATTGCATTATTTGTTTCAGAGGTACAGATCTGAGATTCAACAGTCTTGCACAATTTACAGTGCTTACCAGAGCACATACCCTCCCCAGTGTCTATCACCCAGTCACCCCATCCCTCCCACCCCACCCCCCACTCCAGCAACCCTCAGTTTGTTTCCTGCGATTAAGAATTCCTCATATCAGTGAGGTCATATGATACATGTCTTTCTCTGTTTGACTTATTTCGCTCAACATAATACCCTCCAGTTCCATCCATGTCGTTGCAAATGGCAAGATCTCATTCCTTTTGATGGCTGCATAATATTCCATTGTATATATATACCACATCTTCTTTATCCATTCATCTGTCGATGGACATCTTGGCTCTTTCCACAGTTTGGCTATTGTGGACATTGCTGCTATAAACATCGGGGTGCATGTACCCTTTCGGATCCCTACTTTTGTATCTTTGGGGTAAATACCCAGTAGTGCAATTGCTGGATCATATGGTAGCTCTATTTTCAACTTTTTGAGGAACCTCCATACTGTTTTCCAGAGTGGCTACACCAGCTTGTATTCCCACCAACAGTGTAGGAGGGTTCCCCTTTCTCCGCATCCCCACCAACATCTGTCATTTCCTGACTTGTTAATTTTAGCCATTCTGACTGGTGTGAGGTGGTATCTCATTGAGGTTTTGATTTGGATTTCCCTGATGCCGAGCGATATTGAGCACTTTTTCATGTGTCTGTTGGCCATTTGGATGTAGACCTTGATCCCAAAACCAGACAAAGACCCCATCAAAAAGGAGAATTACAGACCAATATCCCTGATGAACATGGATGCAAAACTTCTCACCAAAATACTAGCCAATAGGATCCAACAGTACATTAAAAGGATTATTCACCACGACCAAGTGGGATTTATCCCTGGGCTGCAAGGTTGGTTCAACATCCGCAGATCAATCAATGTGATACAATACATTAACAAAAGAAAGAACAAGAATCATATGATCCTCTCAATAGATGCAGAAAAAGCATTTGACAAAGTACAGCATCCTTTCTTGATCAAAACTCTTCAGAGTATAGGCATAGAGGGTACATACCTCAATATCATAAAAGCCATCTATGAAAAACCTACAGCAAATATCATTCTCAATGGGGAAAAACTGAGAGCTTTCCCCCTAAGGTCAGGAACGCGGCAGGGATGTCCACTATCACCACTGCTATTCAACATAGTATTGGAAGTCCTAGCCACAGCAATCAGACAACAAAAAGAAATAAAAGGCATCCGAATCGGCAATGAAGAAGTCAAACTCTCACTCTTCGCAGATGATATGATACTTTATGTGGAAAACCCAAAAGACTCCACCCCAAAACTGCTAGAACGCATACAGGAATTCAGTAAAGTGGCAGGATATAATATCAATGCACAGAAGTCAGTGGCATTTCTATACACCAACAACAAGACAGAAGAAAGAGAAATTAAGGAGTCGATCCCATTTACAATTGCACCCAAAACCATAAGATACCTAGGAATAAATCTAACCAAAGAGGCAAAGGATCTGTACTCAGAAAACTACAGAATACTCATGAAAGAAATTGAGGAAGACACAAAGAAATGGAAAAACGTGCCATGGTCATGGATTGGAAGACCAAATATTGTGAAGATGTCAATGCTACCTAGAGCAATCTACACATTCAATGCAATCCCCATCAAAATACCATCCACTTTTTTCAAAGAAGTGGAACAAATAATCCTAAAATTTGTATGGAACCAGAAAAGACCCCGCATAGCCAGAGGAATGTTGAAAAAGAAAAGCAAAGCTGGCGGCATCACAATTCCGGACTTCCAGCTCTATTACAAAGCTGTCATCATCAAGACAGTATGGTACTGGCACAAAAACAGGCACATAGATCAACAGAACAGAATAGAGATCCCAGAAATGGACCCTCAACTCTATGGTCAACTAATCTTTGACAAAGCAGGAAAGAATGTCCAATGGAAAAAAGACAGTCTCTTCAACAAATGGTGTTGGGAAAATTGGATAGCCACATGCAGAAGAATGAAACTGGACCATTTCCTTACACCACACACAAAAATAGACTCCAAATGGTTGAAAGACCTCAATGTGAGACAGGAGTCCATCAAAATCCTAGAGGAGAACACAGGCAGCAACCTCTTCGACCTCAGCCGAAGCAACTTCTTCCTAGAAACATCGCCAAAGGCAAGGGAAGCAAGGGCAAAAATGAACTATTGGGACTTCATCAAGATAAAAAGCTTTTGCACAGCAAAGGAAACAGTCAACAAAACCAAAAGACAACCGACAGAATGGGAGAAGATATTTGCAAATGACATATCAGATAAAGGGCTAGTATCCAAAATCTATAAAGAACTCATCAAACTCAACACCCAAAGAACAAATAATCCAATCAAGAAATGGGCAGAAGACATGAACAGACATTTTTCCAGGATGACCTCATCTTAACCAGTTACATTTGCTAAAACCTTATTTCCAAGTAAGATCACATTGTGGCGTTCCGGGCAGACATTAATTTGGGGGAGATACTATTCTACCAAGGAAATAGGTGAATAAAAAGTACTGAGAAATGTCCAGAACTACAAAGTTCTGGGTCCTATTAATCCTTAATATTAAAGTACTTTTTATCTTATGGAACACTTATTCATGAAAGTGAACTTTGTGTTATGATAATGAATACCTAATTACTCATGACTCATTTATATTTTAACTTTTACATATGTTTTCATTGAAAGTAACAAAAATTTCATTTCATTGTAAACATGTAAAATTAAGACACCACGAAGTAATCCTGGCCCTCTCCTGTCCCTTCCCCCTCTTCCAAATGAGTAAGGTTAAATGAATTTTGGGAGAATAGGGTTATAAAGCCCTTGGAAAAAAATCTGTTTTCTAAAGCAAAGCCATTCCATTAAACAGACCTAAATTTAGATTGTCAAAGCCCCATAGACTCTGAAAAGCAAGTTGTTAAAACCCATAATGAGTTTTAGTGTTGCTGCATTTGGAAATGTCTACATCTCAGCAGTAGCCCTTGTACTAAATTGCTCTAGAATATGGAGGCAGTAGATATGAGGACTCTTGTCTTTGAGGCTCTCATTTCAGATATTAGTTGGAATTCCATATTCTTGACCCTCATAAATTCTTAAATTGTAAATTCCTAGCAGCAGCTGTAATTTGTAAAACACATATGGACAAATCCCCTAATGACAGATCAGAGATGATTAACTTAAAATATTTCATTCAACTCAGTAGAACTGAAGATGAAACATTCCTCCCCCACCCCCGCCCTTGTACCAGCAGTCATGGCTTTTCCTAACAATATTCCTGACTTAGAGAAAATGCAAATGAAGCATTTGAGATTCAACTTAAAGTGAAAACACTTTGCAGCTGTCATGTTTAATTTGATGATAAATATGAGTGCTAGTAATTGTCTTAATATATTTCTTCAATAAGAATCTTACAGTTGAGGGGAGCCTGGGTGGCTCAGTTGGTTAAGTGTACGACTCTTGATTTTGACTCAGGTCATGATCTCAGGGTTGTGAGATCAAGCCCCACATCAGGCTCTGCGTGGGGTGTGGAGCATGCTTAAGATTCTGTCTCTCCCTCTCCCTCTGTCCCTTCCCCTGTGCACTCAGGCACACTCTCTCTCTCACTCTCTGAAAAAAAATTTTTTTTTAAAAGCCTCGAATCTTGATACACACATGGTTTCTATGCTTTGCTAATTGAATTCAACTGTGGTACCTACAAGAAAGAAATGTATTCTGACAATATTTTTTTAAAAGACAAGATTTGCCAAAACAGTGTGCTCTAAAAATAAACCAATGTAATGACTGATCTAAGAAATCTTAATTATATTCTTAATTCAGTAGTCAGAGCCTTAAAAGAATTAATGACCCATTCATCAAAGTCATCATAATGATGCTTAATTTAATGATAGCCTTGGGACGCCTGGATGGCTTAGTCAGTCAGTTAAATGTCTGCCTTTGGCTCAGGTCATGATCCCGGGGTTCTGGGATCGAGTCCCGCATAGGGCTCTCTGCTCAGTAGGGAGCCTGCTTCTCTCTCTCCTGCTCCCCCTGTTTGTGCATGTGCGCTCTCTCTCTCTGTGTCAAATAAATAAAATCTTTAAAAAGAAAATAAAGATAGGCTTTCAGCCTGTTCCCCAGCCTCCTTGCTGAACTGAAATTGTGGAAATTATCCTCCATTTCCTCATTCACACACTTCTTCAAATTGGTCACTTGATCACCCTTTATTCTGCCACCTAAAAATGTATTTAACCCATCACAGTTTTCCTCCTTGCCATTAACTTAGTTTGGGTGTCCACAGAGCTCATTTGGAGTGCTACAGTGATTTTCCAACTAGTCTCCCTGCTTCTGGTCTTACTGTCTTCCAGTCCTCCTCCACCAACATGAAATCTACTCAGGTCTTATTCCCATTGAGAATCTTTCCACCCCTTGCCATCACCTATGGAATCAAGTCCTTAGCATGGCATTTAGGGCCATTGACCATCTGGCCCTTGTCTGCCTCCCCATATTGATCTCCTGCAACAGACCTCCTTGTACCAGTGCAGTTAGTTGAAATTCCTGGAACATGCCCTGCCTGCTCTGCACATGCTCTTCCCTCTGCAACATACCACTCCTAGGCTGGCAACTTCTATGCACCCTTCAAAACTCAATT
The DNA here is from genome assembly GCF_002201575.2 of Neomonachus schauinslandi. Taxonomy (NCBI): domain Eukaryota; kingdom Metazoa; phylum Chordata; class Mammalia; order Carnivora; family Phocidae; genus Neomonachus; species Neomonachus schauinslandi. The sequence goes on along the minus strand of NC_058411.1, from coordinate 84,514,091 downwards.
TGTAAATCACTTCCTTTCTGGTAGTCTCATTCCACCAGATCATCCCTGTGCCTTGTACATACTTCGGTGATGGCACATACCATCCCACTGGACTTGTGAGAGATTCTCCCCTACCCAAAAATAAGGTTCACCTTCAGTTAATGGAAAATTGAGGGAATCATCCCATTACTCTTTGTCCCTAGAGTCCCCCTGGTCAGGGAGAATAGGTATAAGTAACCTGGCCTCAAAAGAATTCTTACTTGGAGTGCAGAGAGGACTTGAATACACTGAGGTGGCTGCTCCGGGGCCCATTCCATTGACTGCCACTTACACAGTCTGATGTCACAACTTTTCTGAGGAAGCATCTTTGATTGAAAACAACACTCCAGAGAAAATATAGAAGGCATTCTACCTGAAGAGAAAGACCCACAAGGCCAAATAAACTTGCCAGGGATGCATTGTTTTGCTGAAGCAGCTTTTCTCTTCATGAGCTGATGATTTTCTCTGGCCTCTGCATGTCATGTTGAAGATTAAGGATATCTGGAATGTACAAAGGGAGAACAAGATTGATAATAGCCTTTGGGGGTGGAGAAAGAGTGCATATGATCTCTCATGTTACAACCAACTCCAGCCTCAGCTCCCCAGTCTGTGGGATTTGGGATTGGTTACCAGCTGATCCCTAATCTCTAGGATGTAGAAATTTGGAAATATTCTAATCCCAAAAAAATTCTAAAAGAAAAAAAATCTGGCCTTAAATGCACCTTATTTCTTCTTCATTGTCTTCAAATATTGGTGACTATGTTACTGGTTTCCTGTTGATTTGGGGGATTTCTCCCTTTGTGTGCCCTCATGGAGAAGGCTGGCATCTGTACTGTTTCCAACAGGAGTGGTTTTCTGATTGACGTGGGGTAGTACCCGGTTCTAAGAGATTCAAAGAATTCAGAAAAGAATTCAACCAATGGGCTTAACTACATATTTAGATATATAGCCAGAGGATTATAAAGCCAACCCAAACCTGCAGAGAAGGATAGAATTGTAGGTTGCTTCCACAGGGACCATGTGAGAAAATCGAAGAGTGTGAACTCTGGGGCAAGGCAGGCCTAGGTCTGATTCCCACAAACTAGTCATGTGGTCTTAGACACGTCATGTAACTCCACTAAGACCTAGTTTCCTCTTTTGTAAGATGGGGTTAATAGAAACATTCCTTGTGGAATTGTTGTTAGCATTAGAGATACTGCTGGTGGAATGCTTTGCACATGATAGGCTCTTAGGAAATGGCAGTTACGATTTTGGCTTTGTGTTGAGAATGATGTGATGAACTCTGACATCCTATCAGTCTCCCTGGGAGTACTGTTGGCAGTGGTCCACATCCAGTGACTGCTCGAGGCAGGGGTATAAAAGGCCTGGTTATTTTGGCTCAACTTGGAACAATTCCGAAGGGCCATTCTAACTCCAGAGCTCCCCATGGATCAGCCAGGTGGATACCAGGCCCGCATCCCAGCTCAGCTTCTCCCTCTGCCTACACCAGCCTCCCTCCACTCTTTTCCATGGGCATTGATCCCAAGAGTGCTTCTGAAACATGTCTGGGCATGCTAAAACTTATTCCAGAGTCTCTACTTCCTGAGGAACCTGACCTCTGACAAGGGATAAGGCAGGTATCCAATCTTGTGTTATGAATCACCCATTGGTCTAAGGAGCTGAAGCCTGAAGATGATCCTGTGGCACCTTAGCCAGCTGTCAGGAAATATTTTAGAAAGACAGGCAAAGCATCAGAAAAATTGTAAGGGAAGGAAGAAATCCCAAGAGACACGTGAAATTTGCCGTAGGAAGGCATTTGATAATTTCCAGAAGTTAAAAACACCCTAAATCTATTCCATGTGAGCCCAGGAGCCTGTAAATGTTTTCTAACATCAACTCCCTAAAAAGAACTTGGCTATGACATTGACATCAATCTAATTAAGCAGATGTAACGATTAGTCTTTTTCCAGTATTGAACTTTTAATTCCCTTTCCGATGGCAAGGACCCAGCTAGAGACCTTCCTGGAAGGAGCCCCATGTTTTCCTTTCTAATGACTGTGGCCTAAACAGTTATTTTGGAGCTGGGCTGTACTGTAGGTACCTTTCTGGTACCTAGTGGCATTTAGGCTGGGAGTTCCCTGTCCCACTCAAGGATAGCCTTTGGGAGCTAGAAGCAGAAAACTAGACAAAAGGTAATATCTGGGAGACCAATCCTGCAATGAATTTCCAGGGTTAGGTGAGACTCTGCTCTGGACAGGGACTCCATCTCCAGGAACAGTCTCATCCCAACATGGTGCTTCTCTCTTCCTTCCTACCCTGATCTCAATGGGTATTAGGGGTTGGCCCGGAGGGAGGGCCTATCAGCCTGGTCATATCATGTAGTAGTTGACCCTCAAATACTTCCTGAGGGTCACGTACAAGGCACGGAGCTGTGCACCGAGCATGCAGACGCTGGCTACCACGCTCCGTCTCTCCTGGTAATGGGGAGGAATGTGGATGTAAAGGTTGGAGGGGCAGCAGTAGGACAGGGCAGTCGTACGTAGGGTGATGAGTGCCATGAGATGAGAGCAGAGAAAATGACTTTTTGCCAAGTCCCTTTTTCATGTCTCTAAATCCCCATCTCTGCAACCCTGAGAATGCTCAAGCAGGGCCTGGCCCAAGGGAAGCCCTCAATAGATATATATTGAACTGAGTGTTTGTCCCAGTGGTTTGTCATCCACTGTTTGGCCTTCAAATTACACGATATTCAGCTTGCAGCAGATGTGCAAGATTTTTTTCAGTAGCGACATCTCGGCCAGTGTTGCCGCACAGTCCCCTCAGGGGACTCTTGGTTTCAGTGTTGGTGGCCTTGCTGTACAGAGATGAAAGGGAGGTGCCAGAGGCCTCAGGGGTGCTGCTGGGCTCAAGGCTCCTGCCTCCCCTGCTCTCATTCCTGCTCTTCAGCCTGAAAAACTGCAGAGGAGCAGGAACACACTTCCACAAGTCTTGCCTCCTCTGTTTTCTCCATCACACCGCAAGGCCTGGACCATGTTCTTGCCTGATGCCCTAGGGATCTGGTCATCCCTCAGTGCATGTTAGCAGATATATTTCCAAGCCCAGGAATTATTTATAGACCAAGAGGCACCTGTTGCTGTTCAGCCACTAAAGTATTACATCTGGGAGAAGCCTCAGGAAACTGAGGTTTGTGGACCCGGAGGCATTTGCCTCACAGCCACACCCTTAGCTTCTACCTCAGCCCTGGTTCAGAGGCTCTGCCTCTGAGTAAACTTAGGACAGTGCAGGATGAGGTTGGAAGGGACACTTTGTCAGCCCCTTCCCATCTCTGTCACTCCCTGTGCCTTGCTTATTGGACAGTTGAAGAGTTAATCTTCTATACAGGGCTGTGCAAATAAAATAGCCAGACTGTCACCCCAAGGCCCTTGTGTATAGAAATTCAGGAGCCCCACTGCCACTCTGGTTATAGTCGAGGAAACCGTGAGCTTGGAGAGGAGAGGGAGGTAGAGGCTCAGGATCCATCCTGAGGAGATTCTGCAACAGTCCTCACTGTGTGAGGCCAGAGATGTGCAATGGATGATCTAATGGGATTTTTCCATCGCTCACAGTGGAATAGAAAATGACCAGACTCATAGCAAGATAATAGTTTCACACAATGGCCTTTACTGTCTCAGGCCTGCTAGAGGCGGTTTCTAGAATTGAATGAATTCTGTTTAGTTACTCTTTCCATTTACTTTGAGCAACAGCCTTGAGTTTTTTAAATTAATTAAACTAGCGATAAATGTGTTAGACCTCTACCTTCTACAGCTGCATGGTTAGCCTTTTCTGTTAAACTTTTTTTTTTTTATCCTCATTGAAGAGAACATGGGCCTGGAGTGTGATTACTCCGGTCAACTAATAACAGAATCAGAGACTTGGGGCACATAGGAGATGTGAGATCATGTACACACAGGGAAACCGAGGCTCATGGAGGAAAATGACTTGCCCGAGAATGGGCCTTTCCTTTCTCCCATCAGTCCCCTCCTGCCCCTGACTCCCTGATCTATGCTGAACACAGGTGACTTGCCTTCTGGGCATGGAATGGCATCTCCAGGGCACATATTCTGTACCCACCCATTTCCCCACCCCCAACAGAGGGCCAGCTGGATTCTTTCCTGGAAAAGAGAGAGGAAGAAGAAGGCAGCTCACGGCAGCCAAGATGGAAGTCTGACTGAGAAGCCGGAAGAGCACAGGTATAGAGGGAAGACAGCACTAGGCAGAGGTCTGGGGCAGCTCCCAACCCACCTCCTAGACAAGAGACACTAGAGGCTGGGAGAGGAGATGTTCTGAAACAGATTCCCTGCCAATGACAGCAGAATTGGGGTGGGAAGGAGCTTGTTCTCTGAATTAGGTTTGGAGGGTAACTGCGGGCTTTACTTTGCAATGATCTAGTTCGTGGCAAAAGAGCAGTGAGTTTTGAGCTCCTTAGCCATTGGAAGTAAATGGTAACTGGGCACTTGAACTTTCCAGCCTAAGGGCGGCCCTGTCCATCCTTCTCAAGAGAGGCAATGAGCATGCCCTGTCTCTCCCAGCTGGGAATGCCAGGGGCTATGAGTGGCTGAATGAGCTCCGGGGAACTTGGGGCTCCGGTCAGAGAGCTATGGGCTCTACTTGTCCATCCTTCCCTTTTTCTGTGTCAACAAGTTGGGCAGTCACCTGAGGATTGTGCCAGGGAAGAGTCTAAGACAACAGTTAGCTCCCCTAACTTTAACACCAGAGAGCACCAGTTATGTTTGTTGAGAGAGAGAGCGGCTCCGGGTTAATTTAATGAAATACATTTTGCCAAATGCTTTTTGCTTTTTGCTTTTTATTCTCATTGATGCCAAGGCATTAAAAGGTATAGTGGCTATTCCCCACTATAAGTGTCGTATCTCATCCCCCACCGCACTCACCTCCTCCTTCCCAAGTGTTAGGAACGTGTCCAGAGCACGTCATAAGATGCTCTTTGTCTCTGTGGCACTGAGTAGAAGCTGTCAGGCCCCCGAAGGATTTGGGTTGATGACATATATTTGATATTTTCTACTCTTCTTCCAGCCTAGTCTTGAGAAAATGGCCTTGGGGTATGGAGAAAACACAAATTCGCGCTTTGAGAGCCCTGTGGGGCAGATTTCCAAAATGGTGGCCATCCCCATCAGCCAGGGTACATTGCACAGGCTGATGGAGAGCCAGAACCCACCTGAGTGTCCTTCTCCGGGGAGGACTGGTTTCTGTTCAGTGAGTGTGGTGGATCATTGCTAAGACATTGTCATGTTCACATCCATTCAGCCTAAGGAAAGAACAGGTCCCAGGAAGCAGAGGAATTTGGTAGGAAAAATACAGAGGGTTTTTATGTATATTATGTCTCTTGTTTTTAAGCCTCACAATCATCCTTTGGGAGATGTACTATTAACCTTGTTTTCTGGATAAAGAAACGAAAGTTCGGAGAGATCGGGGGACAGGTCTGAGGTCACAAGCTGAGACGCGGCAGAGCAGGGCCCTGACTCCAAGCCCGGTGCTCAACCCCAGGGCCTCCGCCACCTTCCCTCCCAGAGCCCTTCCCCTCCCTGTCCCCTTTGCCCCCATCTCAACTTCTAGGGAACATGAGTGACCTGAGAGGACAGCTGCAAAGGAGACTGCACTAGGACTCAGAAATCCTGGCCTCTTTCCTTTATGGGCTGTGTCCAACTCAGAATCTGTCCTGTTTGTTGGTAGAGGCAAATAAACAGTTTTCTGCTGAGAGGGAGGGAAATTGAAAGAATAGCTACAGGGCTAAAAGAACCAGTTAGATTGCTGAGCTTGCCATATTTCTGACCCTGCCCACCTAGGCCACTCCCTACAGCCCCAGAAATTCCCAGATTTGCCAAATAACATGGGCATTTGCCCTTTGCAAAAGAGAAGGAGTGGGGAGGCAATAAAATGAGTTGTTAAACTGTCTTTAGGGATGGGGGCAAGGAGAGGTCTGTTTGCCCCAAAATGCTGGGATTTCTTTACAAGTGATCTGAAGCAACATGTTATGAGAGGCACGGGGTGTGTGTGTAAGAGAGAATATGAGATTCACAAAGTACAAAAATACAAAGTACTGAGTTTTTTCTAACAAGCCTTGCTGAGTTTTCAGTAATTCTGCAGCTGTGACATGACTAGTCCACAGAGATATTCGGCGCTAGCTGGAAAAGTACAACCAAAACTTACTCAGTCGATAGCAAGAAACAGTGATGCTTCTAAGGGTCACGTGACTTGTAAGACTGGCCTCCCTGTGGGAGAGAGAGACAAATTTGCTTTTTTTTCAGGCCCAGCTCAGAGTGTTTTCCTTCCCAGGAACTTCACTGGGCACAAGGAACCCGCAGAGGCATGAGGACGCCTTGCCTCTAAAATCACCGCTGATATCTCACTAAGTCTAGCCTTCCCCTTAGCCCTGCTCTTACAGACTCTACAACAGCAGGTTTGAAGGTTCTGCTCAGAGGGTCTTAGTTGATCTTGTTGAGTCTGGTTTGGCCATCTGTGCTGACGGAGCACTTGTCCTCCCTCCCATGACATTGGCTTGCACACAGTGACCTCCATGCTCCAGACTGTGTTTTCCCCACCCTGAGTGTGCATCCTCTGCAGGCCGTACCATGTGGCGCTGAGCTAAGCCGGTTCTCTGACCCGAGCGAGGACTGCCAACAGGACTCCCTGAGGCACCATGCCTGGCATCTGAACCTACAGATAGCTCTTTGCATCATAAAAGTCACCCCAGCTCCCTCAGTTTGCATGTCAAATGGAGGGAGGTGGTGTTGGGGCAGGAAGTTGCTATCTTTACTAAGAACTAGGTGAGGCCAGTGGCTGCAGGAGTCAGGGTGAGCATTCTTCTCTCCTTCTGAACTCTGACTCCCCTCCACTTGGGGCCTGGCCTCTCCCCAGGGACCCCATGGCCCTCTGGCTCCCCTGGTCGCATGGCTCCTGACACTTCGGCCTGGATCCCTAGCGCCTGCATGGGCCCCATCCTTGGGCCTACCCACCGAGTTCTGGCGTCCGTCTCCTCTGAGAGTGAGGAGCCAAGAGCATGGTGGGTTGGGCTCCCCTGTGAGTCTGCTGCATTTGGGGTGACCTGCCACAAAAACGGGCCGGCTGCACTGCTCCCTGGAATGAGCTGCTCTGTCTTCTCCCGGAGTGAGCTTGGCGGCTCTTCTAGCTGCCGCCTCAGCAGTTCCTGGACAGATTCTGTTGGTTTACGACTAAGCAAGAAAAGTGGACTCCTGAGCCAGGAGCTCAGCAGGGATTCCTTCCCTTCAAAGAAAAATGCAAATGAGCATGGAAGGTGCTGATGTTAAGAAATCTGCCCCTCCCCGCCCCTGCGGGCCCCTTGTCCTCCCTCCCCTCAGAAAGCTGGGCTGGTGTAGCGTGTGAACACAGGGGCAGGACTGCACCCCAGGAATTGATTCACACTTTCTGGCTCAGCTTACTCATGCCATGGCCTTGAGAAGATGAGCTACTGTGGCCGTCCCTCTGTGACGTTCAGGAGCATTCCACATCATCTGCTCCTGAACCTGGCAGACACTGGCGCACACATGCCTTCAGAGGACACTGATAAAGAAAGCAGTCTTTCTCTGGCCTGTACGAAATTTAAATATAAAGCTGAGCTAGAACTGAGGCTGCGATGCCGTCCCACCCCTGCAGCCGCATCCTTCCCTGTCGGGTGCCTAAGGACAACTGGTTCAGCTCTTGCCCTCTCTTCTAGGCATCCCCTCCTTGCCGTGGCCTCCTGACACCCCTGGGCTCTTGTGCTCTTGGACTGCAGATACCACTGCCTACTACCCTCCCTCTCACGTCTGCCTTCTCTAAGGGCCCAGGAAACCGTGGCCGGTTCCTCTTTAATAGCACGTAGCCCAGGGCCTGAGAAAGTTGTGATTGCTCTTGCCCTCTTCAAGACTCAAGTAGTTTACACGTAAAATCTGCCTACCTCACGGGTAAGCTGACTGAATGAGGTGAGGCCTAATGAGGGGGGGGTCTTTCTACATGTTAGCCCCTCTGATCAGGATGCACTATGCCAGAGTCCCTGGGATTGACCCCACAATGGGTTAGAATAAAGCTGCTCTCCTGTCCAAAGTTATTGATTATGAGGCAGAAAATGCAATTAACCTTGAATAAGTTTAGGTCACTCGCCCACACTTGCTTACTGCTTGCTGCCTCAGTCTCTTCCCTGAAGAATAGAGAACCAGAGCCTGGAGCTCCAGGGAGGAGCAAGAGTATGAATGCTCCCAACCTGAGAGTTGCAGAATGATTCTAAGGAGTTCATCCATCATTCTGCACACCATACAGAGAGAGTAAACGGGTTGCCTGTATATGCACTATTATTTTCAAATACTACTAGGTACTATTTTCAAATAGGTACTATTGTGGTTCACAAAATACAAATTGATTTTTTAAATGGATGCTTAGTAAGTTATGTTGACCCAGTAATATCTTTGGCAAGAGAATAACCTCAGAGGCTTAGCTGGATTTGGGTGCTCTGCCGCAGCTCACTTGTCCTAAAGATAAACATCCTCAGGCTTGGAGCCCTGACTTTGTGATAAACAGTAATCACCTGTCAATGCAAGTGCTTGTTTCCCCAGCGTAATCAATGGCACAACATTCAGCACACAACACACGGTTCAGCTTGTGGTGTCAGAGCAACTGTATGCAAAGGGAAGAGAAGACCATACTCACTGGATTTTGCCATCCCACCAAAAGAGAAGACTTGGAGACCACAGAATATTCCAGAAAGCCCCAGATGTAGTACAGGGAGACCACAGAAAGAGGATCCTAGGACACAGCTGGCTGGCATCTGAAAGTACAAGGCCAGGAAGTTTAAAATTCCTATACTTACCCCTGCCAATGGCTTCTCGTAGGGAGGCCACCATGGTGGTTCAGCTGACTGTGACTCCCTGCCCCAAGGCTGCCTGAGGCCACTTCGCCAGCCCCTGGCGTGAGTGCTCCAAGAGAGGGGCAGGTTGCAACCCTCTGTGAAAGGTGCCCCGGCAGTGCTCTGAAGTGATGCTGCTTTGTGTTTCTGCCAGGAATTTAAACTTGATGGAGGGGCGCCTGGGTGGCTCAGATGGTTAAGTGTCTGCCTTCGGCTCAGGTCATGATCCTGGGGTCCCGGGATCGAGTCCCGCATCGGGCTCCCTGCTCCATGGGGAGCCTGCTTCTCCCTCTGCCTCTCCCCCTGCTCATGCTCGCTCTCTCTCTCTCTCTCTGTATCTCTGTCAAATGAATAAATTTTTTAAAAAATCTTTAAAAAAAAATAAACTTGATGGACTTCTGCCATAAGGAGGGACTCTGTTCCTGCCTCTCTCCCCGTTCCCCTCACCTCCCACCCTCCAGCCTCAGAGAAACAGTAAAGGAAGATGCTTCTCTTCATTAGTCTTCATAAGAGCCTTGTAGCTCAAAACCATGCATCTACCACCGGCAAATGGAACCTGAGGGAACTATGACTTCGTGGTGGGGAGCAGGAGTTTCATCAGATGCTAAAAAGTAGCAAGAAAAAAGATCCTGTTCTATTGATATAAGGGGAGTATAATGGGATTTTTTTTTTTTTTTGGTAACTATCTGAAGAGAAAAAGCCATGTTTGTTTTTTCTTCCTGTGAAGTGGGAGAACTCTGAGTTTAGATCTACTGAATATAAAGTTCTCGCCAACTAAGGTCCCTACGAATGTATCCGAGTTGCCCGCTCCTGCAAATGAGTTATTTTTATGGCAGACATGATTCTCATTAAAAGTTCTTGTGATTTCTATCACACGAGGCACATTTTCCCCATGGCTACCCCAGGCTCCTGCTAATAAGGTTGTTGTAGGGACGGAAGTGAACTACGTCAGCCATTAAAACGCACCCTAACTGATCACCATGAAGTAGCCACCTCGATGCAAAGTAAAATTTTCAGAGAAAAATATTCACAATATGCAACTGCTTCTTAATATTCCATTCCAGTTGCTCTGGGAGAGAGAATAGTACAGGACATGCCGCTTGGGATGGAGTGAAACATTTCCTCTGCTCCCAGAAGAACCTTAAAAAAAAGTTTAAGCTCTTCCCACACTCTGGGGTATTGGTAGGGAAAGAGTTAGCAGTCCCTGCCCAAAAAGACAGTTGTTGATGGAGTCTTTCGCAAAACCTGGTTTATAACCCACTGCCCAGAAGTCCCAGCGTGAGTCGTAACAAGAGTAGCTCTTTCTGGTGGGAGATCAAAGGGTGTAAGAATTGGGGCAGCTGCTTGGGATTGTGTTAAGAGGGAGTGTGGGGCCAGCAGAAGAGGAAGGGAGGTGCCCAGTGGTGCTGCCTTCCTTACTTGAGCTGTCTACTCACTCATCCTTCCAATCCTGCAAGGATAAGCTTCTTAAGATATTTGCTGAGAGATTGGATATCCTGCCCTAGTTCTCCTTGGAAAGTACAGGGTGAGCTGGCAGAAGGGGAAGAGGTGAGGTGTAAACCTTTCGTGGAGGTCTGAGAGGTCTGCCCATTCTTGGAGCAGTACCAGGCCCTTGGGCCTTCACACAGGTGAGATACTTCGGATTTTATAAGTCAGCCTTGATTTTGGTTGCAAAATGAGACACAGGCCCCCCAGAGATGATAGTCTCCGCGGAGCTGCAGGGACCACTGGGGATAGGCCTCGAGATTGCTGTGTTGCGGAGCTCCAGATATTCTGACACTTTCCCGCAAGTCATTCTCCTCCCAGCGCATCCCAGATACCAACACAAGTTAAAGGTTTAGAAATGGCCTAATTTCCTAATTTATGAAAACTTTTAGCCAACCCTCTACCTTCTGTTCATTCGGTTGTTCACTTATTCAGTGAATAATTGTTGAGGACGTAGCTGCCATCTGCCAGGCCCCATGCTAAGTTCTGGGGGAGGGCTCCTGCCTTCATGAAAACTACAGCCTAGCAAGGGAGCAGACAGTAAATAAACAAGTAAACAAATCAACAGGGTAATTACAGATTGTTGTAAGTCCCATGAAGGGAATACACAGGATAAATGAGATCATAATTGGGAGGGGCCCCTCTGCAGAGGGGACATTTGAGCTGAGACCTCGAGAGAAGGAGTGGCCATGGGAAGAGCTGGAGGAAGGGCCGTCCAGGCAGAGGGCATACAGGGGCCCAGGGGTGGAAGGCCTTGGAGCATCAGGGAGAGAAGACGTGGCGAGAGCAGTGAGGAGAATGATTCAGGAGGAGTTCACAGGAGGCCTGAGCTAGGGTGTTAGAGCCTTGGAGGCCATGGTCAGAGTTTAGGTTTCATTCTGAGAGCAATGGGGAGCCGCTGACAGTGTTAAGCAAGAGTGGTAATCTAATTAAAGATCACTGTGTGCTCACTGCCACATTGTTTGTAGTAGCAGATAAGAAACGAATTCCACGAATACGGAGTCGGGTACGTACATGTGGGTTCATCCCAGTGGTCTGTAGCAGTTAAAAACCGTGAGGCATGTCTATATGTACTGCCAGAGAAGAATTCGCAAGATACCCTTGGTAGGAGAAAAAAAAAAAACACAAGAAATAGGATACAGCATAAAATATGCTGCCACTATATTTTAAAAAGTGCTATATATGTATATGGGCTCGCCCGTGTATAAAATCCCACATTAAGAATACACAAGGAGCTGGTCATGGGTTGCTTCTGGGGAGGGGAACTGAGGCACAGGGTGACCAGGATGGAAGGGAGACCTACCCTTCATAGTGTATCCTTTTGTACGTTCGAATATATTAGTATGCCTGTGTTACATATTCAGCAAAAAAAGGTCCCATGTCTAAATTGTGGTCACCGTGTTTGCTATGTGGAGAGAGGCTGTTGAGAGATGGTGGTGGCTTGACCATGGGTAATGGGGTTGGAGACAAGAAGGTGGATTCAGGATCTATGTCAGAGGCAGGACCAGCTGGACTCAGTGTATCCCACGCTGACTTGCCCCGCTCCCGCAAGTTCAGGAAAGCTTCATGCATTTGAGATTGCAACTGGGCTTACCCGACTCTCCTGTGACTTCTGTGACATCTTTGGACTGAAGGATTCTTGGGCTCCTTCCAGGTGCAAAAAGCCTTGGAACTTGAGAGACTGTCTAATGCATCACAATATGGAGGACACAGTTACAGACATGTGCCCTTTTCATATCCTCATCCAACTTCTAGACGATTTTTTTTAAGTAACCTCTAGGCCCAATGTGGGGCTTGAACACATGACCCTGAGGTCAAGAGTCTCATGCTCTACCGACTGAGCCGGCCAGGCGCCCCTGAATGGTTTTTAATGACAATCAAAACGAAGTTACACTGAAGAAGCCCTATCGTTTCTCCATGGAGCTTGCTTTCTTTGCAGAGAGATGCCAAGGGCCAGTACCTGTTTGACCTTCTTTGCCACCACCTGAACCTTCTTGAGAAAGACTACTTTGGGATCCGCTTTGTGGACCCAGACAAGCAGCGGGTAAGTCAATATTTGAAGCGCAAATATTCACTGACCTCCTGAGGGCTGGTCAGTAGCCTGAGTCCTTGGACTGCCACTCATAGTCTTGAGTTTAGCCTCAGGGATGAGTGGCCCCCCGGGCCCCGCATTTGGGCGTCACCTCTTCAGATCACGTAGCCACCTTGGCAGAGCTCAGCGAGTGTGGCCCGCCATTCGCAGATGCTGAGATTGGCAGCCTAGAGGGCTGACATGATCTGCCCAAAGCTGCCCGGTTGGCGGCAGGGCAGCGGGGCTGGTGTTACTGTCTTCGAGCACAGGTCACAGGCTGAGCCTCTCCTGCCCGCTCTCTAGTGACTGAGCTGAGCCACACAGTTCCAGCTCGGAAGGGCCCCACCTTCCACCAGTTTGCGCAGGACAGAGATGGAGCCGAACTGACATGGGCCCCTGAGCACCTTGCAAATGCTTCAGTTCTCGTTCTGCTCCACGGACACGGGGCTCATTCCGGACGGAGATGAGAACAGGTCCGTCACCCCCAGGCCCCAGCCTCCCCTGACCTGTCTCCTCCCTGCTGTGGCTCTCCAGATGCCATCCTTCTCTCTTCCCATAGCCTCCGCCTGTACAGCCCCGCTGCCCAGAACATCTCTTCTCCCTTTCCTCCCCTCTCCGCACTCCACGCTTTGCTTCTGGCTGACTCCTTCTCACGTGTAATGTCTCAGCTTGGACTTGCACTTCTTCCAGGGATTCTTCCCCCACCCCCACTGTGAACGAGGGGTCCCTCCTGTGTGCCCCACAGGCCCTGTGCTACCCCTCTTGTAGCACTTTCTATGCCATGCTATGGTTGCCTGTTGGATTACCTGTGTTCCGGGCAAAAATGGAAGTTCCATGAGTGCATGCACTTTCTCTCATTCAGCACTACATCCCACAGAACGAGCACAGGGCCTAGAATGTAGTGGACGTTCAGTAAATATTTGCTGAAGGAGTGATGAGTGGGTGAGTTCATGGTGTATGATGCCAAAAATTTCCCCCTCCACTTGCCCAGCTGCTCCACTAGCAGACATCTGCACTTTCTAGAACTTCTTTTCATCAGCCCTTTCCTTTCTGTGGGGATGTATTCTCTGGTGCCCCCACTGAAGTGGGAAAACATGCAGAAGCATTCGGGCCTGTGTCTCCCTTCCCTATACCCCTGCCCACCCCCCACTCTGGTCTGCTATCCTCCAAAGATATTATCAGCACAAATCCCAGAGGGTCCCCCTTCCATGGGTTCACTGATTTTCTTCACAGCTCCAAACATGGGTTCCATCTCTGTTGTCACTGGGGGCCTCAGAGCCCCTGAAGGCACAGTCCCCTAGCAATGCCCAGGACCACAGGTAATGAATGAATGGATGACTCAGCATGCCAGAGTCAAGTGCTGTTTTGTTCTTTGATGCTCTGAGCCACTGTGTCTCCAGGTCACATTTAGAGTTTTCTGCTGAACACTTTAGCTTATAAAGAAAGAATCCATAGGACTGTATCCCTTTCTTTTGAAAAGCCCTGCTCCCTTCACTGACATATTCTGGTCCTCTTGGCTCAGCAGAATTTTGAGCATCACCACTGTTTAGGAAGTAAGGTCAGCCCCTTGCCCTATGAAGTCTCCACAGTCTTGACGTAAATACTGTCCTTAGCTCTAGAACCTCGAAAGGGCCATGATACCAGGAAGCTACATGTCCTCACATGCTATAGGTGTCCATTCACTATAAAATGATGGACTGTTTTTACCAGGGGGTTTCTTGTTGTTTATTTTTTTGGTCTGAGCTGTTTTCTTCTTAAGAGGGAAGGCAGGTTACCCCAAGTTCTCTTCATCTCCTGAAGAGAGTGGCTTATGAAGAAAAAGAAACAAAACATATCCTCATTATTTTCTAGTTAGGTCAAAATGTGCTTAAGAAGAATAAGAGAGTACATGGAGGGGATAAAGATCAAAAGCAGGAGGAGACAGAGAAATATAAAGAAATGGAGAAACGGGGAAATAAACCTGTATGGAGCGGCTACTGTGTGCTGGGCTCTGCACTGAGCACATAACCCAGGCCTTTCAGCCCATGTATGTTGAGCCCTGAGTTCTATCAGGCATGAAGCTAAGAGCTTCCCACATGTTCTTTAATCCTTATACAAATAAGCCGAGTATCCACAAGTCAAATAGCCATTCTCTGGCTGAGGAAATAAAATGTCAGGTTAAGTAGTGACTTGCCCAAGGCATATGGCACTGCCAATCTCCAGCTCGGAGCTGTCTGATGCCAGGCTCTGTGTGGGTTCTAAGGTTCCAGCTGAATTCATACCTGACAGTTTCTGAAGTTCTGTGACTGTGCTGAGGGGTTAAGGAGAGCAGAGAGGCTTGGAAAAGTGCTTGAGAGTTGTGGGGAAATTGTCACCCTAGATCGGGTGACTCGTGGTAGAGAATGGAGGGGGTAAGCTCCTCGCTCCCTTAGGTTGTGAGGTCCTAAAATAAACCACCTACCCTGGGGCACCAGAACCCAAGCTCACATCCACCCCCTCACTGCCTGCACAGGTGCCCGTGGGGTCTGGGAACGCTCCTGGTCCCTCCTGGGGGACCCACAGGGGGGAGCCTGTTGCTGGCTCAGGTCCAGGGCCTCAGCCTGCTCTCAGACTCTCCTTTCAGACTGGAGGCACCCTTTCCAGCCACCAGAGGCTCCAGATCGTGCCACATTGGCCCAATGACCCAGATACGGGTGGAAACTGTCCTCTCTGAACCTTCTTTTCTCTTCTCCTGACCCTTCCTCCCCAGTCTCCTGTTATCAGTTTGCTAGTGATTGTGGGACCCAGATTTAGCCAGACCGCTGCAAAGGGTAACTCTGGCCATCACTCTCTTTTGGGGATCCTGATTTCTCTTGATTTCTGTACCAGACCCTTAAAATCTCCTGGACAAGCTGTGACGGCTTTCACCTCCCCCGCCCCACCCGGCGCTGTCTCCAACAGCCTTTCACTACAGTGCAGACTGAAGTCCTCTTCAGCCCTGGCAGAGGGGAATAGGCTTTTTGTCATTCAGCTCCACCTGCCTTCTGCTGAGAACGCATCTCACGGTCTTCCCTTGTAGTTTCCATCTTCCATTGTTTATTTATTTTAATCCATCCCTCAGATGCCTGGGGGCATTCTGAGCCCCAGACACTCGCTGTGTTCTCCTAGCTGGACACAATTCCGACGTGCTCCAATCAGACGGGCCTCCTCCACCTTCACAGGCTCAGCCTCGAACCCCACTTGTTCCCGTGCAATTTCATCTCTTGCCTTTGCTTCCCCATGAAGCCAAGCCGCGGTGGGCCGTGTAATGTGAGAAGGACCTCTTAACCACATTGAGTGGCTATAATGAGTTGCCAGCCTCGTGGGAACTCAGATCAGAGGAAGCAAGAGAGCAGAATGTCAGCCCAGATTATCCATGTGGAGCTGACGGAGGAACTGGCTCTTAGTGGGTCCATTAACTGTGTGACCCACAGCCCAGCCCAGAAGGTGAGAGCTAGGAACCACGGGAGGCCAGGATGCTGTCTGCACGACCCTGGCTGCTTTCCTGCCAGAGGGAAGGTTCTGCCAAGATGTTGCTCTAAATGGAAGTAGCCAGAAAAGAGGGAGATGTGGACCCAGCATGGACCCGCTTCCTTCGTTTGGTAGCTGTATCTTGAACACTCTTCAGGGCACCGGCGGCTGACAGTTTTCTGCCTTCACAGAGCTTATGGCTAATGGTTTCAGTCTACTTCCAGATAATCAAATCCCAAGTAACAGCCATTGTAGCTTTCTGCAAACTGTCAAATTTATTGATTAGCATAAAAGCAACAAACATCAATAATGCATTTTATAAAGCATTCATGTAGAACTGGGAAACAGTTATAGAATGATCTCATTGCTTCCTTCCCGCAAACATAAGTACCATGGGGGAAAAAAATGTATTGCTACTATATCCTGCCTCTACGAAAATCCAAGGGAAAAACGATACGATCCTACACATTAGTTGTGGTTAGTTATCTTATGAGCCTGAGACTTTAAACATCCCTGGATGCCAAGGAATCTGAGTATGTATGCCCTAACACAAGGGTTGGCAATATGCTACTCAAACAAAGATGGAGGATGCACCAGCCATCCCTGCCTTCTCACCATTGATGAAATTCCACCTGTTAATACTTTCTAGAGCCACGACCAATAGCCTCTGTCCCCACTGCCCACCCCTGCCAAAAAAAAAAAAATAGCTGGCACATAACACAAACACACACAATCCACTAATGTCAGCGTCTCCCTGCTCAAGACAGGCAGGGCTTTGTCCCCATTACACATACGTGCATTCGCTTGTGCCTACCGGTATGCCAGAAATACGGCTCAGAACCCTGGCACCCTACTTTGGAAGGCAGCATTGCCAGGGAAGCCCAGAAATGGCATCTGAAGCTGGAACTTTTCCCCCTTCACAGCTGGTTCCATGGGGAGCTTACTTCCAAAACTCCTATCACTCTCTGCTCTCCAAGCCTACATATCACAAGCTTTGGGCTGCTTTCACCCTGGGCTACAATCTGTCCAGTTATTTAAATTGGGTAAAACAAGTTAGAGTTGACAGTGCTTTTCATTCGGGTTTTCTTGTTCTGTGTTCTCTGTTTCAGCATTGGTTGGAGTTTACAAAGTCTGTGGTGAAGCAATTGAGATGTAAGTATACTTCATGAAAAGGTGGGGAGCCTCACCCCTGGGGAGGGTGGGATGAAACCTCCCGCGTTTAGTAAGTCTTGGTCATTGCCCACCGTTCCTATATAAGTTTGCCCTATACCTGTGAGGACTTTCTTATGATGCATCCCAGTGGGGAGGGAAGCCCGGTCATCCTCTGGGAAGGGTCTTTCCTGAGACGGGCACATCTCTGTCTCTGCAGCCCAGCCTCCATTCACCATGTGTTTCCGCGTGAAGTTTTACCCCGCAGATCCTGCTGCCCTGAAAGAAGAGATAACCAGGTAAGGCTGAACTTCCCTCAGCCACTGAGACTTGTTGGAGAGGAAAGAGGGACTGGAGCCTCTCCGATCCTCTATTTTGGAAGCTTCTCACTCTTATAAGGAAGGAATCTTCCTAAATATAACCTTACTTCTTCTGTATTTCATTTCCACATGCTTTCTTTGCTCACCCCCTCAATGGAACTGGAACAGAGTGAGCTGCTTTCCTTCGAGAAGTGTGAATACTTCACGTAAACTAGCCATCTATAAGGAGACCTGGAGTCATTACTTAATCAAAAGCATTTTTTTCTTTTACCAAGGCTGTGGCCACCATGGATGTTTTTGGAGAGGGTGGGTTGCTTTTGTTGGGGGAGGGGGATGTTGCTTGAAATAGACTCCAGTGTCCTAACGTCCTCGGGAAATGCCAAAGCAGGACACTGCAAAATAAGCCGGGAAACACTGAAGATTTTAAATCCAAGTGGATAAACTCCAGTGTGCCGACGGATCTGGCCTGTGATGAACGCTTCCTTGTGGGGACCGTGTTCTGTGGCAGGCACACAGCTGCACGGAATGAATCCTATCTCATCTAGCACCACGTGAGGATGAGAAGGAACTTCTGTGCCCACATCATCCTACAAGAGGGTCAAAGAATAGGCGCTTCAAAGCTTCACCAGGGTTTTGTATATATGAGCCAAATTCACTCTGAAAGTCTTGCCTCAGAGACTCAGCAATGCTCTGTACCAGGCATCCTTAATTTTTATATTAGAAATATCTAATTTGGACATGAGCAGAATGTTGGTGTTATCTCTGAGAGGGCGGGGCCCTAGAGCAAGAGATGATGCCAGGGAACCCTAGAGCTGAGGAAGAGAGAGAGCTCTGTTGGCTCTCCGCCTCCCCCAAAAACCCTGGAGACCGCAGAGACCGGGATGAGGCCGTGGCCAGTTATAGAGACTCTGTCCTGTAAGTCTTTGCCATCTACTTCCAGATCCTGAACTGCTTGGGAGAATTCCAAAGAAAGGAAAGAGGAGGGAAGAAGGGAGGAAGAAGGAATATGGACTTACATTCACTTCCTGTTCCGAAGAGCGTGCCACTGGTTTTATGTCAGATAAAAGGAGCTAAAGTTTTTCTGAGAAGGAAAATGAGGAAATGGGGAGAGTAAGAGGGCAGGAAACAGGGCTAAGTAGTGCAAAGGAAGCAAAGAAGTGGGACGGAGAGAAGTGGCTTCTCACGTGGGTCCCAGTGGAGGCTGGGGGGGATCTTGCAGTGCAGTCGGGAGGATGAGGAAGGTTGTTTCTTCGGGATGCTCAGGGAGGTCTACATGCACCAACTTTGAAGCACTGAGGCCAGGGAGGGCATTCATGCTCCTTACCGGGCATGGGAACGGCAGGTTCTGTTCATCCACACGGAAGTGGATGTGGCTCCCACTTTGCTTATCCAAGTACAGGAGCAATCCTGTAGTTTTAGGAGCACGAGCCCGCCCTGCTCAGGACCTTCAGAGCATTTGCCTCACTCTGAACCTGTCCCTCTCCCCCCAACCTGCTTCCCTGCCAAAAGAGGTGGTGATACCAAGGCAGACCCAGAAGGCCACACTCCTGTCCACGTGTCTGGGCAAACTTAACACCTCTTTCTTGAGAACCTGGCACCTTGCCTCCTAACACCACACCTCAGGATCTCCTGGTCTCCACCTCATGCAACCAACAGTGAGGATGACAGGGATGATTCTAACAACTCAGTGAGCGGCCAGTGAGAGCACGGCAGACACATGGCCTTCTGATTTGATTAAAGGGCAAAAATATATGGTTATCTTGGCCCTTTGGAGCTCTTAACAATACAATTTTCTAAATCAGATGTTCCTCCATAATACTAATGGACAGACTATCCTACTCAAAAAGCAGCATAGACCTGGAAACTCAGATCCTATTTCTGTCACTTCTCAGCTTGGGCCTTGGACCCAAGATATTTAACCTGTCTGACCTTCAGATCCCTTATTTATAAAATGAGGAAGAGTAACAGCTCCCGCATGGAATTGTTGGGAGAACTGACCCCTACACTAGGGTCTTGTACTTCGTGATACACTCTGCCCCCTCCCCCCCACCCCCGGCAAGCCTTTCCCTGAGCAGAGGCTGCCAGATGGATTACGTGGTCCATGGACCCCCAAGGGCTCCGCACAGGGCACAGGTACAGTTAGCTGTGGCTTCTCTCCTTTGTTGAGGTTAAAGGCGCTTCTTTTCTGAGACTCCCCACTCCTCCTCGGTCCTTTTCCCCGACCAGCTAGAGTCCTACCACTTAAGCAGCTAGTTTTTGAGGACTCAGAGAAAAAGCCATCCCAGGTGACCAGTCATCCAAGTCCTGGTGGCACAGCATGAGGGCCATGGCCAGGCCTCTCTCCAGGTCAGCAGGCTTCAAAGGCACTGACAAGGGTGTGAGCTTCTCCCCCTTCCGCGCACATCCGTGCTGAGCATCCTCGACTGTTCTCCCCTTGCTCTCCACCTCACCAGCCTGCCTTCCCTAGAATGCATTTTCCAAGCGTTGTTGGGAGTGTGAAGCACAGGGTGCCTGGGCCTGATATGGAGTCTTCGTGCCTCCCCCTCTGAGGCATTCTGTGAAGGCCTTGGAATTAGCCGAGTCTTTCTCCTCATTCACGTCCCTACTGATCTTGAGAGAGTGGGTACCTGCCCCAGCCTCACTCAATACCTGTAATTCATTCCTGGCTTAGAGCCCTCCATGCCACCTTCCTGCCAAACTAATTTAGCTGTCAGTGTGCTTTTTCCTAGCAATACTGGTCCTAAATTTCAATGCTGTCTCAGCTATTCCCATAAAGCCAGGCTGAGAGGAGGGGATGAAATAGGGAGTAAAGAACTGTGCTTCAATTTATCTCTTGGACTCTTCCCAGATGATAAATTTAGTTGCCAAATCCTGATTAATCTCTTTTGTCATTTTTTAAAGTAATAAATAGATTTTCTTGTCTGAGCTAGAGACAAGGCAGAGAAAATGGGGATTAGGCACCAGATTTAGCGTTTAACAGGGACCGCAGGTGTATGAACTCTGTGGCAAGGTTAAATAGTAGAAGCAAACTGAGTGCAAATGGCACCTCCTTCTAAGGAAACAAACTGCCTGACACGTTTGAGTGGGGGCGCTCACAAAAAGTATTAATCGAATGACGGGATATATTCGAGAATGAATGGAGTTTATAGGTCATAAATTCCTTCGATGAACACCACTTGAGCCTACCTTAGGCTAAGATGGCCTGGGAAGCGTTTTCTATAAAAGGCCAGAGAGTAAGTATTTTAGACTTTGTGCACCATATGGTCTCTGTCACAACTACTCAGTTCTGCCTTTGCAGTGCGAATGCAGCCAGAGACGATACCTAAATGAATGAGAATGGCTGCATTCCAATAAAATGTTGTATTTCACTGGAAACTTTGGTGGCAGGTCATAGTTTGCCGACCCCAGACTAACGCATCGAAGAGAACTGGGTTCAAATTCCAGGTTGTCCTTTAACTAGCTGTGAGACAAGGCAAGCAACAGTCTCTCCAATCAGTCATGTCCTCATCCATGAAGCAGGAAGGAAACGCAGTAGCCACCTCCCAGAGTCGTCATGAGGACTGCATGTGAGGGTGCGCATTAACCTGTATAGTGTGGGGGCACCTGGCTGGCTCAGTCAGTGTGGCGTGTGACTCTTGATCTCAGGGTCATGAGTCTGAACCCCACATTGGGCATGGAGCCTAGTTAAAACCAACCAACCAGCAAACAACAGTACAGTGGGTGGCTCACAACATGCATTCAGTAAATCATTATTATTTTGTTTTGTTACTGTTTTGTCATCTGTCTCTCCCCACTGGAATGTAAGCTCCATAAGAGTGGGGATTCTGTTTTGTTTCCTTCCGTATTCCCAGCACTCGTGGCAGTGCTTGGCACATGTAAGTGCTCAGAACTGGATGGATGGATGGATGGATGGATGGATGGATGGATGATGGGTGGGAGGAAGGGTGAGTAAGTGAGCTAGGCACAAGATGTACAGGCTCCCTAGAATATTAAAGGTAAATTTAAAAAAAAAAAAAGCATCTCTGACTGCAAGGAGATGATTATAGGATTATAGAGGAAGCCAGGGACAAAGAATCTGATGAAGGAAAGTCAGGGCCAAAGTGAGAACTCTTTGGAGAAGCTCTTCAGGAGATGCCAGTTCTCTCCAGAGGTCAGAACCTTTAATTCTGGAGCCATCTGTAGATTCATCTCCACCCCCTCTGATCCCAGAAAACACAGTGCCAGAGCCAATACCTTGAAGAGATGTACATGTCACAGAAAGACAGGTTTTCCTTGGCTGTCTTTTTAGGTTTTCACTTACTCTGCCTTTGGATAGTCCCAATTTGCACTTCCATTAATTTAGGACAACACTGGCATTAAAGCAAAAATGGAGATGAGGCCAGGAAGAGATTGGCGAAGTTTACTCAAGAAGTGTCCTAAGGAATAAGCTTGTTGTCTTAATTCTGGTCTGATTTGTTTGGTTCTAATGAGAATTTCTCTTTGATGACAGAGTTCTCTTGACTTCCTTTAGGACCCCCCTCTCTAATAACTAACTGAATTACCAGGGAGGTAGAAAAAGCATCAGGCCCTGAGTCAGGAGGACTTCCTTGATTCTGATCACTGTATCACCTCAGACAAGTCGCTCTACATGTTTGGCCTTCTATTTCCTCACGTATGAGAGAATTAGGCTCTTTAACTCCTATTCTGAGGTTCTGAGATGGGGTAACCCAACTAGCCTGCTCATCAGGAGTTGGCTGGGCTGGGTGGCCCCAGCAGGCTGATCTCTTCCCTTGTAACAAAGTGGCCCAAGTAGCGGTGTCTCAGGCAACAAGATAGTCTTCCTTAGGCCCATGTGTGGCAGGGGAGAATATGCCATGTTCTCTTGAGAAGAGGTCTAGGGATTCTATGAGTCATGTGGGGCATATTCTCATGTCCAACAACAGCGACTCATTAGTTACCACCTTCAATGAACAAAACATGAAGCTTGATGAAAGCCCCTGTGGCAGAAAAGGGAGGGGGACCCCTAGTACAGCTCTGTCCCCTGAAGCTAATGGTCGATTCTTTCATGAGCTCACTTCTTGTCTTCGAAAGCTGTGCTTTGTTTTTAGGATATTGACTTGCCCCCCCCCCCTTTCCCTACTCCCTTCAACTGCTGTTCCATTGCCTGACACTGTTCCTGTGGTCTTACCCTTGACCCCCTATAGCTATCCTACCTCCAGAAGTCTAAAGAAACCCCACTCAGCAGTGGAAAGCCTGTACCTTTCTAGCTCACTAGAGGCACCCACCATGCACCCATCAATAAAGATGCCTCATGGGGCGCCTGGGTGGCTCATTCAGTTAAGTGTCTGCCTTCAGCTCAAGGCATGATCCCAGGGTTCTGGGATCGAGCCCCGCATCAGGCTCCCTGCTCAGC
This sequence comes from Neomonachus schauinslandi, assembly GCF_002201575.2. NCBI lineage: Eukaryota > Metazoa > Chordata > Mammalia > Carnivora > Phocidae > Neomonachus > Neomonachus schauinslandi. Next base: position 84,491,319 of record NC_058411.1, on the reverse strand, counting down.
AGGGAACCTGCTTCTCCCTCTCCCTCTCCCTACCACTCTCCCTGCTTGTGCTCTCTCTGTCAAATAAATAAAATCTTAAAAAAATAAATAAAGATGCCTCATAAAGACAATGGTTCTCAGTGTCAGGAGGAGCACGTCCCCCCTGGGTGGGAAGGGAGCAAATCAGAAGCTCCAGCAAGGCTTTTTCAAACCCAGGAGACACACACAGATTCTGATGTGCTCCCCCCAGGGGATGTTCTCACTGCGACATTGAGAATCACTGCCCAGAGCCTAGTTGTCCCTTTCAAATATATCCTTTAGTCAGGTATGTGCTGTCCCTGAATTGTGGACACAGAGAGGTACAGAAGGAGTGATATATGAACTCAGACCCAGGGAATGATCAGTGAGTAAAGGACAAAAGGTTTGCTTCCACATCCTGCCAAAGCCTGGGGAAGGTGGGAGCTGGAGCAGTGAGAGGCAAAGAAGCACTCTCCCCCTCCCTCCTCTTCCGGGCTTTGCCTCCCTCCCTCCTTCCCACTCTCCTATACCGAGATGTGGCATTTTACTGTGGGAAGCAGAGTGAAGACGAGTAGATTTGGTAGATCCATCTAAATTTTGAGAAGAGGTCTAGGGATGCTATGAGTCATGTGGGGCATATTCTCATGTCCAACAACAGCGACTCATTAGTTACCACCTTCAATGAACAAAACATGAAGCTTGTTTTGTCGTCTGTCTCTCCCCACTGGAATGTAAGCTCCGTAAGAGTGGGGATTCTGTTTTGTTCCCTTCTGTATTCCCAGCACCTTCAATGAACAAAACATGTATGGTTTAAAAAAAAGGGGGGAGGGGATGATAGTACCTATTTCAAAGTATTAGGTGAGAATTAGATGAGATAGTGCATGTAAAGTGCATAAGACCTGGACTGGCAGATAGGAAGTGCTCACTACATATCAGCTACTGTTAGCTGTTATTCTTGCCGTCCTGCTTCCATCTGAGGTGAGAGCTTTCTCTGTTTGAAGAAACACCAGCCACAAGTTGCTGTGCTTCCTACACTGGTGCCCCTTCTTACAGCTTATTCAGATCCTGAAAGGTCCAGCTGAGCTCTGCCAATAATCAAAGGCTGTTCCACACACGGGCAGGTTGTCTTGTAAGCAGAGGAGGAACTCGGCCTTGGGCTGGTTCCCTCACCCGCCGTTCCGCTTCTTAGGAAGAAACACCGGCCAGAATCCACGGCAGAGAGGGGCCCAGTTGGCCCCTCTCTGCTGATGCAGGTTTCTTTCTCAGCACCGAATGGGCCGGGGCTGGCTCCTTCCAAAAGCCAGCACTGGAGTGGGGCACAGTGCTTTTGCCAGGAAGCACCAATTCTGTTTTGAGCTACTGAAGGAAACTGACAGGTTGTTTTGAATTGAACCCCAAATCAGTTTGGGGCAAAGTACTTGTAAGTCTTCAGGAAAATGGAAAATCCATTTGTTCTGTGGTACATTTTAAGTTTGTTTTAATGCAGTAAAAAAGTGCCCTGATGAGAATTTTGATAGGCTTATATTCTATCCTTATGTCTTTAAAGCCATCAGAGAAATCCTTTCTAGTTCCTGCCTCTGTTTTCTCTCCAGGTACTTAGTCTTCCTACAGATCAAAAGGGATCTCTACCATGGCCGCCTCCTCTGTAAAACATCAGATGCTGCCTTGTTAGCAGCTTACATCCTTCAAGGTAATGACTTTTGACAAGATGAATTTGCTTTTCATGCTAAATACTGATTATATTATTTCAGTTACCACAGATGACTACTTCTTGGGTTTAAACAGTATCTAACTTGAAGCAGAGTCTGAATGGGAGGGCTTTGCCTAGACTCCCTAGGTCCAGAAAGCTCCAACCACTCAACCCTACACTGTGCTTAAGGTCTTTCTGCCAGTGCCTTCAGATCATTGTGACTCTCTCTGGGGTTTCCTCTACCCTTGGTTGATAGAGTTACTGAGACTCTGGAGAGTCATCTGAATCAATTTTTTCCTAGCCTTTCATGCAAATCTCAAAGGTATGAAGTATCTTGGAATTTTGGTGTCCCTTTCAGAGATCTTTCCATTCAAAGTGGTCAAAGTTGGAATGCTTACAAGTAACAGACACATTTCCTAGCATCCATCCTAATAAGGCAGGGTTGACTCTGTATCCAGCTGATGCCGACTGGCTTTTTTTTTTTTTTTTTTTTTGGTGTGTGCAAAACAGCGGGAAAGGTATGCACTCTTCATGTATGTGATGCCTTCTCCTTCCGTGAAGTGCAGGGGCTCCTAAGTGCCACTTCCAAGACTTCTCTTAGTCCTTAGGTCTGAAACTGTCACCAGATTGTTCGAGACCACAGCACTAAAATCACAGTTTCCATCAAAGAATCTGAACTCTTAATTGGAAATCTGTGAACTCCAGGAAGCTACTTTGTGAAGAGAACCTGAAAAATGCTTGCCAATGAGAAACTACAGTTATTCTGCTAAGAGAAATATCATAGCTGCAGTAAGAATGTGCAAGTCCACACATTGCAACTTTGACTTCTGAGACTCCTGTTTTTAAAAAGCAAGTCTAGAAGGTGCCTGCCAACTCAAAGGTACCCAAAGAGGCCCCCTTCATTTTTAAAGGAGAACTTGGTCCTAAGTGAGATTTTAAATTCCAGTCTTTCTATCAGATTTACCCTGACAACCATATTGAATTTTTCTTTTTTTTTTTTTCTTTTGAAGAAATAATTGACATCCAATACTGATGTTTTCCACTTGGAGCTTCCTAAATAAAATCATAATAAATGACTTCATGGCTCAAGGTCACTCTGGACTATAGGCCCAGGAAAGCTTTTAGTCTCTTACTAAACGATAGAAATTCCCAAGTAATCTGGAGGACACAATGAATAGATTTGCGCACAAGTACAATATTCAGCTGTGAGGAGGGCACATTTTCCTCTTAATATTTACTCCTCCCTCAAGATTTCCCTGGGCGCCGGTTGTGGCTCTCACTAAGGAAGGAGAAAAGACAACCCCAAAGCAGCTGACACTTTTTAACATACTTCCTCCTAACATATGCATGATGTTCCCTGTGCAGCACATCCTGTGTGGAGGGCTGGGGTGTGACTTGCTTTGCGGAGCGCACCCTCTGCCGAGCACACTCTCCGCAGAGCGCACTGATCAGAGATCCCAGCAGCTTTAGGGATGGCCTCTTGCTCTCTAAATGGGTGGAGGAGAAAGCCCCGCCCCGGGCAGAAAACTAGGAAATCAGCCTTAGGACCTGGTGCTCCTAAACTCAGTGGCCAGTTTTAACCAGTCTTCCCACTCTCCAAGAGGGGCCTGACACCTGGCCAGCCCTCAGTGAATATTTACTCAAATTACATTCACTTGATTTGATTTGATTTCGACTGAGAGTTAAGCGCTAAGTTTGGGTCATGGCTCCTTCATCAGTGTGGCCCTGCTAAAATCCTCAGAACTTAGATCTGGCTCAGGCCCAAGAGACTCTATCTTCCTGGTCAAACTGTTTCCTGTGCTGCCACAAAGAGCATTGATCCCAGTCCCTTTTCTCAAGACTGACTGGATAAAGACCGTGATACAGCCTTCTGCTCTTATATTGGGTATTTACTTGTGGTGACCACAGAACACAGGCTTGGCTCTAGTGTCTCTGCTTAGGCTTGATACCAACCCAGAGTGCACACCTGGGAAAACAAAGGTAGGCATGCTTCTGAGGGGCTTGCCCTCTGCCTGACCCACAGCCGTGCTCAAGATCCATTGTTCTTTATAAATTTGGTGTGTGCTTTGGCTTTTGCTCTGTGTGTTGATTTCTTGTTGCTTTACCAGTGATGATTTACCTGTCTCCACAACTGTTTTACTCTGCTTTCCTTTTGCAAGCGGAGATTGGGGATTATGACCCAGGGAAACACCCTGAAGGCTACAGCTCCAAGTTCCAGTTTTTCCCAAAACATTCAGAGAAGCTGGAAAGGAAAATTGCTGAGATTCACAAGACAGAACTCAGGTACGTGACACTCATTCAGGCTCAGGACACTCTGTCCCGCAAAGCCTGAACACACAAGTCCTGCGCTGCATCCTCTGCTCCCGCAGACCCAGTCCTCCTAACTCTGGGATGTGCCATTTTCAGTACTCCACTGACAGCACAACCCCAAGTCCTGTAAGTGTAGGCTGAGGCTTGAGGGCAGTGTAAGGAAAACAGAGAGGGATGGCCTCTGAAAGGTATCTGCTTCACTAAGATAAATGGAGAGAGAGAGAGGGAAGCATGGACTAGGAAAAATGAAAACGTAAGAGAAACAACAGAAAATAGATGAGCGGAGGCCTGTGAAAAATGGGCAAGCCCCTACCTTCAGTCTGTGGCAGGCTGACAGGTGGCTTCCGAGTCAGTGGATGGGACTGCACAGGGCTGGCCTGGGTCATAAACGCTGGGGGTGCCCTGAGAGCATGTGGTTCAGGGCCTATGTCTCCAGTACTGCCTCGCTCAACCCACAGCCCTACACAGAGGGAAGGAGGGGAGAAGCAGCTGGAAGCAGGAAGCTTGTCTTCCTCAGATTCTTAGTTTGCCCAGAATATGCCAAATTCCATAAAATAGCATTAATGTATCCTTTCACCCATATATATAGGGTTTTCTACAAAGATTGATTAAAACAACAACAACAATAGAGCCTGGGTGGCTCAGTCGGATAAGTGTTCCACTCTTGATTTCAGCTCAGGTCATGATCTCAGGGTCACGAGATCAAGCCCCATATTAAAATGGGCTCCACCCTCAGCGGGGAGTCTGCTTCTCTCCCCCTCTCCCTCTGCCCCTCCCCCCTCACAAGGCTCTCTCTCTAAAATAAATAAATCCTTAAAAAACATATATATATATATATTTTTAAAGATTTTATTTATTTGACAGAGAGAGCACAAGCAGGGGGCATGACAGGCAGAGGGAGAGGGAGAAGCAGGCTTCCTGCAGAGCAGGGGAAGCTCAATGTGGGGCTCAATCCCAGGACCCCAGGATCATGACCCGAGCCAAAGGCAGTCACCCAATCAACTGAGCCACCCAGGTGCACTAAAATTTTTTTTAAAAAAGCAGTAGTGTGTATGCACTCTACTTTGTGTGGCATGCTGGAGCACAAATACCCCAAACTGATAAACTATGGAGAAAAAGGCTATACACAATGCAGTGCTGTAAAATAAAACATGCCATCATATTAGTATGTTACAATTTTTAAAAATCTTTTAAAATGTTTGCTTAAACTACCTTCCTGGGGCAGGATAATGCCCAAGGGGGTGGGGGGGATATTTCTAATATTGATATTAAGCTTCAACTTAATATTGCACCGGCTCCCACCCTCCCAGGGGAATGGAGACACCTATCAGAGGTGGAATCCTAGCTGCTCCCCAGCCCCTCTCCCTGTGCTGGTGCAGCCTTTCTTGAGCAGGCCGGCTCCTCCCATCACTGTTAGGGAAATAGCGGCCCCTTGTGGTAAAGGTCAGAATAAACGTGGACCTTTGAGAGGGTTCAGGGTTCGTTCAAAGCAGAGGGTTTTACATGTCAGAGCAGTGGGGACAGCCATCCAGAAACCTAGTAGGAGACAGGGGATCCCCCACGAAATGATGCCCACTTTGAGGGCCCTGGAGGCTTGGGCCAACTCCTGGAATGAATGGAGCCCACAAGACCCTCCAGCTTGCAGACAGGGACTGAAGAAGCTCCCTGCAAGGGGCAGTGGTGCTCAGCTGCCTCTGGTGCCCAGCCTTTTGCCTGCAGCACGGACATTTCCCAAACACCTTCTCCGCACCTCAGGCGTGCTGGTGGCTGTAGAAATCTGCAGTCAACATAATGCCTGCTTGCACAGGTTGGCCTCATCTTCATTATGTAAAAATGTGTCTATTTCCTCCCTCCGCTCTAACGTGAGTTCCTGGAGGGCCCAGACTGGGCACTTTATCTCTTGGTAGATTTTACAGCAAGCAGCGTGGAGGCTGGCACAGAAATGTGCTGATTGATGTCTCTGCAGAAGGACACTAGGGGGAATCTGGCCTGCTCCTCCCTGCTCTGCCTCCTCTTCCTGCGCCCATATTGCTTGAGACAAATAATGAATGAACTTAGAAATCGGCAACTTTCAGTCCTGCCCACCAGCCGTCAGAGCTGCTGTTGACTTGACACACTGCTCACCCCTCCTCAAAAGTGAAACCAACCCAGCATCTGTAGGAGTGTGTCTGCTTCACCAGGGCTCTGGACCCTGAGGGCGCCTGAGGTGACCCTGTCACTGGTTCTGTGTGGAGCTCAGGAAAGCACCTGTGAACAGGCAGCTGCGGAAGGAATGATGCTAAAGGCCCCTTCCTCAGGCTTGGCACTAGGGCTGCTTTCTTCCTTTTCCTGCTTGTTTCCTTTTCATAGTCATCACCCTGTGGACAAACAGAGCTATTGTGGAGACTGGGGAGCTCAGCACTGTCTCCTGCTGTCTCTTCACCCTCCATTCCCATGTTCCCTTTGGGTAAAGGAAACGTGTTGGCAGCACCAGCAAGATATATAGGCCCCTTCTTTGTATTTCAGTCTAGATCAGACAAGAAACCCATGGCCTGCGGCCAGCATACAAGTGTGTTTTGTTTGCCTGCCTAGTATTTGAAATTGTGAAATACCACATAAAAAGCAGTATCTCTGATTTCCCTTTTAAAAGCAGTGCTTTTAACATCTAGCAGTGCTGGGCCCCGCATTCCCACCTGACTACAGTCTTGGAGCTGCTGCCCTCATTCGGTGAGGTAGCACTCCCCAGTTTGGCACAGCCCCCACCACTCCCTCCTGTCTACACTCAGGCCATGTCATTCGTCATGTAGTCGGCCTCAGTCTGAAGACATCTGAGTTTTTGAGCCTAGAAAGGATCTCTGAAAGTTGGTCCTGAACAGGGCAGGGAGCACACTCTATGGAAAAACCAGAGTGTAAGACTTACCCTGAACGCTTTTAAATAAATATAATATATATAATATATATATTTACATATATATATTTACATATACAATATATATATATTTACATATTAGAGAAAAAGAGAAAGCGTGAGTGAGTGGGGGAAGGGGCAGAGGGCGAGAATCTTTCAAGCAGACTCCCCACTGAGCACAGAGCCCGACACGGGGCTCGATCTCACAAGATCATGACCTGAGCTGAAATCAAGAGTCAAGACACTTAACTGACTGAGCCACCCCCTGAAAGCTGCTTAATGGAGAGTTTACCTCAGGGGAGTCTATGAGAACAGGAAACCCTGAAATCATCTCATTTTCTTTATTCCAGTGGTCAAACACCAGCAACATCAGAGCTGAACTTTTTAAGAAAAGCACAGACGTTGGAGACATACGGAGTGGACCCTCACCCGTGTAAGGTAAGACCCCCGTGGTTGGAGGCTGCACTGACCTTGCCTCCTCCAGAGGCCAACAGGCAGGGAAGGAGCACGTACCTGCGCCAGACACCCTCAGTATCTGGCTGACTGGCTCTTTCAGTGACAGAGGCCAGCAAAAGTGTCACTCCTTTTGAAAACGCCTCTGGCTTCCAAGCTGCATAATTTTGTGGTGCCACATCAACATCAGAGGGTCCGAGGCAAAGTCAATCTAAATAACAAATCCAAAGCTGGGGCCCCACTTTGGCAGCAGTGGGTAATTCTGTGGAAACGAAGAGAGGAGTGTGGAAGGCCCCCCACGGGGAATGATCAGAGGCCGCTCAGCGGACTGCCTGCCCTTCCCTGACCTGTACTCTCGTTTCTTTCCAAGAGCGGGGTTTATTGCCCGCAGCAGCGCAAGTCACTGCGCACACCTGCAGTGGAGTCGCACTTAATTCCGTTACGCGCCTGGGAGGGGAGACAGGAAGCAGCCAGGAAGGCTCTGCCCAGGGGAACCTCTGTAATTGCTCACATGTGTCTGGCATTTTGGAGAAGAGCCCAAGCAGCCACAGTCACTATGCAGAGCAGTGGGGGGACACGGCTTCTTCCCCTCTCCCTGTGGCTGTGTCCCTCCACTTCATCTCCTCATCTTGGTTGCTTTGACACTCCTGGTCTCTGCCTCAGTTTCCCCAGCTTTTGCCTCTCTCTTTCCACCACTGGAAACAGTACCACCAGTAAAGCTGATTCTCAAACTAATCTGAGGGAGGCCAGTATCCTATGGGAACAAGAGGACACTGACCTTTTTCTTCCTAATGAGGGGACACCGTTAAGTTTCCAACAAAAATTAAAAGAACAGAAGAGAGGGGCACCGAGGTGGCGCAGTCAGTTAAATGACCAACTCTTGATTGAGGCTCAGGTCATGATCTCAGGGTCATAGGATTGAGCCCCATGTCAGGCTCCACGCTCAGCAAGGAGTCTGTTGAGATTCTCTCCCTCTCCCTCTGCCCCCTCCTCAAATAAATAAATCTTTAAAAAGAAAAAAAAAAAAACAAAAGAGAAAGCAAGGAACCCAGTAATGTAGGTGCAGAGTGGCATTTCCCTTGGCCTCTTGGTGAGATGATGGTGATTTGTTCTTGCATAGGATTTGATGCTGAAACTTCCAGTATGAACTTTGAGAACATTCTGGCACTCAGAAACCCTGGTCACTTTTCCCACTCCACACAGTTCAACCCACTGCCAGATAACCCTTGTGTTCTTGGGGGCCAGCACTGTCAGAAAACACATTCATGCCTGTTAGTACAAAAAAAAAAAAAAAAAAAGTATGGTTATTTGCAAATGAATTCACTAATGCCCTTGTATGAACGGATACAGATACATCCACGAATTGCTCAGATACTATCCGCAGGGAAACTGCATAGGACTGAAGAGAGCTTCAGAGTCAGCTGGCCTTGGCTGCAGCTCTGATCTCTGGCTTCCTGAGGCCTTCGTAGGCTTCTCTGAGTCTTGCTTTCCGCATCTGTGTGAAAGTACACAGAAGGTACTCAGTGACTGTGCTCCACGAACTGCTGAGTCACTTCAGGACCTTAAAACACATAGCTGCTTAGTGATAGCGATCTTCACCATAAGGTGCCAGGTCACCTCCAAGCCAGCTGGTAGACAGAGAACCTGAGCACAACTGAGTGGAGGTGGGTGAGGGTTCTCAACTGTTGCCTATGTGCATCTGGAAGCTACAGTGGCAGCCAGCCCGGTGTCCAGCCCACGTCCGCATACACCCTAGGGCTGTGAGGCTCCTGGCTCAGACCCACCTTTGATGAGTTTGTCCATTATCAGACAGAGGCTGAAGAGGCTGCAGGAAGGAACCCCTATTAATAACAGGCACTGTGTGAGGCCCAATCCCTCATCATTTCATCCCCACAGCATCAATTCCTTGAAGGAAGGAGGGAAGACACATTTGTGGCATGCCTCCCATGGCAGGCCCACTGGAATCCTTTTGCATTATTTTCTCATTTAATCCTCATGCCAGCCCTGGGAGGTGGATTTTACTCTTCCTGTTTTTTTTTTTTTTTAATGTTTTATTTATTTATTCATGAAAGTCAGAGAGAGAGAGAGAGAGAGAGAGGCAGAGGCAGAGGGAGAAGCAGGCTCCCCGCCTAGCAGGGAGCCCGATGTGGGGCTCGATCCCAGAACCCTGGGATCATGACCTGAGCCAAAGGCAGACACTTAACCATCTGAGCCACCCAGGCGCCCCTACTCCTCCTGTTTTATAGGTGAGAAGAGGCCACAGCGTACAAGGCCCTGAGTAGGAGACCAAGAATTTGAACTCAAGTCACTTCCCATTGTTAGGTATCTATAAGGAACAGAAGCCCCCAGGAGACTCCCTCTAGGGAGAAGGTAGGAGCGGTCATCTTACTGAGCTTCCAGCCCCTCGTTCCCAGGCTCTGTACTTCCTGCTCCCCCAGAGTCAGAGCCCTGCTGCAGACCCCACACGTGGCCCCTCAGCTCGTCTCACTGGGCTCCAGATCATAGTTTCCTTAGCCCTCCTGAGCAAGAACAGTTCAGGAGCCTTTACTGTTGTCATTAAGTAGGGTTACTTTGGTGATATGCTACCAAGCACTCGCCTTAATGTTGCTACAAGGAGAGCTGAAACAAGCTGGAGCACTCGGTGTAATAAATACCGATGATTTCTATTAACAGAGAGGCAATTACTGGGCCCAGGGAATCTGGGGCACGCAGCCCTAGGGAGGACAGAAGAGGAATCGTTTTGATAATTAAATGAGAGCAGAACAACACTTCAGCTGGGTTCTGTTCTCCTGGACTGATTAGGAAGCTGCTGTTCTTATCCACACTGATGGTTTCTTTCTGCCCAGAGTGCCCTTGTCTGGCCCTGGGACGAGGAAGAGAGATCCTACCAACTCTGGGTGGGACAGCCAGAGGGCTCCAGCAGCTGGCTGGCTTACAATAATACCCAGGTTCTGAACTTGCACAAGCTATCCTGAGCTCTCTGCATCGCCCCTCAGCCCCCATCTTCTGACGGGAGCCCCTAGCAGGAGGAGGAAAATGGAGCAAACCACTGGCAGCCCAGTGTTGCATCTATTCCCCAACTCTGACACCTCTCCAACCTCAGGAGCCACCATCTTGGTCCTTCCAGGGGGCCCTGGGACTGGTTGTTTGCCCTGGATCTCCTGTTGTAGGCCCAGACTGTGGCTTCTTGCCCTGTTGAGGTTTATGGAGTGGTCAGACCCATCACAGATACCCATCCTATACCCAGCCTTATGATGAGTCATGAAGGTTCCATTTATTGAGAGCCTGCACCTGCCCGGCACTTATATATACTATCTCATTTATTCTTTACAACAACACTGCCAAGAAGATGTTCTTGTCCTCATTTTGAGATAAGAACACTGAGCCTGAGCACTTAGGTGGCTCAGTCAGTTAAGCATCTACCTTCGGCTCAGGTCATGATCCCAGTTTTCTTACCCCGCTCAGCAGGGAGTCTGCTTCTCCCTCTACCCACTTCCCCCCCTCCCCCTGCTTGTGATCTCTCTCAAGCTCTCTCTCTCTAAAATAAATAAAATCTTAAAAACAAAAACACTGAGCCTCTGAGAGACCAACTAACATGTCCAGAGTTACTGGTAAGGGACTCAAACCTGAACATGCCTGAGTCTCCATGCTGTGCTTTTTCAGTTACCATTCATAGTCTTTCTTCTGGGGAGATGGCATGTATTTAGGAACAAAGAAGGACTCACTACCAATTCTGATAGAACGATGACACCACTGAAATCATCAGAAAAATTTAATGCAAGTTCACCAAGTGGCTTTATGTCTGTTCTGCACAGGAGAAAATTGATTTCAGAAGATCTAGGTTAGAGCAACCATACAAATAAAATTGTCATTCCTCTGACCTTTCATAATCAGCCACCTACGCTCCTCTCTAAATAAACCCCCTTCCCCATCTTGACAAGTTGCCCCCGACCTCAGAGAAAAAGAACAAGGATCAGCGATTGAAAAAAAGAAAGAAAAAAGAAGAATCAGCAATGACTTGCCCTCATCCCCAGGTGGGCCCCTCCTGGCTACGCTGTGGGGAGAGTGGTAGGTTTACTGCTGAGATGAAGAACTTGACTAAAGCCACTTAGATGGCAAGTATGTGACAAGATTTCCATTTCTGATCTTTAATGGGGTGACACCAAGACTCTTACAGGGTTGCCTCCTAATTTCCACTCTGGTTTCTTGTGACCATGTTTAAGTATATCACTGGTTGATTTTCATGATTGACTTAATGTAAAGGTTCCTAGCTACGAGTTTTCAGGGATGGGCATAAGTGTGTGGAAGAGCATGTGAAATCTTCTTCCCTAAGGTTTTCTTTTTTCTTTTGAAGATTTATTTTTTTCTTTTAGAAAAAGAGAGAGAGCATGCATGTGAGCAGAGGGAGGTCCAGAGGCAGAGGGAGAGAGAATCCCAAGCAGACTCCCCACTGACCACGGAGCCTGACACAGGGCTCGATCCCATGACCCTGAGGTCATGACCTGAGCCGAAATCAAGAGTCGAACGCTTAACCAACTGAGCCACCCAGGCGCCCCTTCCCTAAGGTTTTTGAAAACAAAGGTTTCACCCACCCATGTTGAATTAGTTTAAGTCATGCTCCAGAGAGGGAACTGGATGATCTCGGAAAAATACCCTGGTTCTGACTCTGGCATATCCAGGATGTCCTCTGGGGCGGCAGCAGACAGAAGCGTACTTCATTGTATCCAGAGGTGGAACCCACGGGGACTGGGCAAAGGTGGCCAGATGTCCCTACATCCCAGAACCAGTCAGTGCTGTGATTTCCAAAAATCCTTTTCTGGGCAGAGTGATCATCTAAAGGTGAACCTTTGATGTCAAACTGATGCAGTCGAGTTTTATGGTGGTTTCTACATGAACATATGAAGGACTCCATGCAAATCCAGCCCTCCTCCAAGAAAAAACACGATTGGCCATGACTTGGCAGTAAGTCATGTAGGCCGTCACCCTAAAATCAGATAGAAGTAGTATTTCTTGAAGTATATATCATGGTCCTCATTTGACAAATGAGGAAATTGAGGTTCAGAGAAGTTAAGTAAGTCACATAGCAAATAAGAAGCAGGGCTAGGGTCCTAAACCAAGAATGAAGCTCTTTCCACAAGGATGAGAAATTGAAAACAGATCTTATGCCTCACAACTACAGAAGTGAACTAAATACTTTAGACCATTATCTGATGCAGAGGGGGGCTGGCAGTATGTGCTGTGTGGCCGCCCAGATTGAGTTTTTATTCCACCTCTCAGATCCATGAATGCTCAGTCCTGTGGGTACCGATCTCGTCAGGACAGGAAGGAGACAGAGAGGAAAGATAGCCTCCAGCTTGATAAGATGGAAGATCTGAGGAACGGGTTACCACTTTCTGTGTCACTTCTCTCCTCGTCCTCATTTCTTTCTCTTTTTGTCATATAACTTGTCCTTTTGCACACAGATCCCAAGGGCAGGCTCACACAAGAATGACATGTTAGATGGAAGAAACTGGGAAGGTTCCGGAGAAGGTGTCAGCGTGGCTGCTTATTTGCGTTTTCATGCTGGTGCAGATGTGAGGCTTCTCGCTGTCATTCCAAGTCTGCTCCTCACATGCCAGAGACAAGTAGCAAACCTTCCAGCTGCCCTCGCCCGGGTGGACACCCAGGTGCCAGGCTTTGCAGGAGCCTTCACCCACAACTGTTGCATTGGAAGCAGTTTGGAGAATTGATCTCTTCATGTGAGAGACTGGACTGGGATTGCTCGAGGGGCTATTATTACTTATTGGAATGATGTGGCGTCTAATTGGGGTTTATTCCCAGTTTGCTCTCTGTTCCAAATCAGCCAGTCTGGTGAGGAGAGGCTGTTCCCCTTTAACTCCAACATCTGCCTTCGACCAGAGGCCAGCCCTGAGGTGTCTGGACAGTGCAGATGACAGTGCCAACAGACAGCCTGGCCAGTGCTGCCCAGCTTGTGGGAGGACCTGCTCTTTCCTGTGCTCTGGCCAGAGAGGCCTGTCACTGGGACGACTCTCACAGATCTCTGTCGCAGCCTCTGTCTCCTTCCCCTTTTGCCCACTTCACTTTGGCCCCAAATCCCCCTTCTCCACGGGCCCCTAACAATGAATGACTGACTTCCCCTTTCTACCCCAACTTCCCACACCCTCATTTCCTAACTAGCAAAATTTAAATCCGTCAACATCAGGAAAAATAGTAAAATACTGCATTTTTTACAAAGATTTTGTATGAAGCTCAACAAACTCATATTAACAATACCACAACCACTAACATGTCCTTAGGTGTCTACCAGGCACAACTTAAGAGATAGATAATATTATCAACCCTAATTTTGCAACAAGGAGTCTAAAACAAAGAGAGATGGGACCTAGCTGAGGTCACACAGGCAGTGAGTGGCAGAGCCAGAACCTGGGCTTGAGTGGTCTGACACGGGGCTCATGACTATGGTCATGGGGCAGGCGCTCTTCTGCCCTGCTCTTGCCCACAGGGGTCAGGGGTGCAAGAAGCAGAGGGAGGCCCTTCCCTGGCCAGCCCACTGCTTCCCTTCCCTACTCTTTACCCATTATTTCTAGCCACCCACAATCCTCTGCTGACCTGATCCTTCCTTTCCATCCTTCCACCTATTCTTTCTAGGCCTTTCCTCTCTCTCACAACACTGTAAGATGCCTTCCCCACCTTCACTGCACCTGTGCCTTCCCCTCTTGTTTTTGTTCACATTTGTACTTCCCCCTGGCCCCTCTGGCCCACCTCATTGTCTTATACATTCATCTGATAAACCTTTCCTGCAGGCCTGTTCTGTGAATACTAATAAGGTAAGGTTTCCACCCTCAAGTCACTTTCTGAACCTGCAGTTTCTGGACTTCCTTGGGTCCTGCCTGCACCATGAGCAGAAGGCCTCCCGGTGCCCACCCTCCATCTGAGGCAGGCTGCCCTCCCTCACCCATGTCGGCCAGGCATTCTCCCCCACAGAGGCCAACCTGCTGGGTTAGCACTGGTGCCCCCGCCAGGGACCATGCCTTTGTGCAGTGCTGGCACTCAGGTATTAATAACCACCACTAAGCACTGATGACAGGCAGGAGGAAAATCAGCCCCGTGGCTTCACAGTATCTCCATTCAGGTTATTTTTAAACAGCTTTTTGCTGTTGCCCCTGGGTTGAAGGACACGGTGCTTGCAGCCAAGTGTCGGGATCACGAAAGACCCTGAGGAAAGGACAATAAAAACAATACATTAATTGGAAATGTTTGCAAAACATATAGTTTATTCGCTAGGCCCAGATGCTCACACCTGTAACCCTGACTCAAAGAGACAGTTTTAAGACAAAACTGCAGTTTTTCCTTGAGGCAAGGCTCATGAGGCCCTGCAGAGGCCCCACTGTTCTTATTCTTAGACCTAATCAGGCTGAAGATGTGTGCCAGGGAGGCAAACCATGAAAGTGGGAGAGACTAGGAGAGCCTGACAGCCACAGCCCCCACTTGGATGCCTCACACCAGGTGCCTGACCTTGACCCCATGGCACCATGTGAGCTATGGCTCAGACAGATGTCCTACATGTACACTTGGCCAGCATCCTGGGATAATTTTCTGGCCACTTGAACACACACTCTGACAGAGCAGTCTCTCACCCGAGGGCCCTATCACGAAGGAAGTTCCTCTGACAGAGCACAATCCATCTACCTGCTTTCTGTGCCCCACCCCCACCTGGCTCTCAGGGAGGTCATTTTCCCACGTGAGGGAACCATGACCTACAGCTTCTGCTGTACCTCCTCCCGGATTTGCTCAGCAGAACCTCAAGCCTGGTATTGACAAACTGATAGTGACCAGTGGCCAGGAGGCCTCTTTGATGGTTTAGGCACCATGAGACTGATGGTGGCTAGTCCACTTAGCTGGTGGCTTCTTTTCTTTTCTTCAGCTAAACTTTGTGCAGAAGCCCGGTATGTAGGGCCACCATAATAATAACTGCCATTCATCCTCTTTCTCTCTGATAACAGCTTTTTTGAGATATAATTCACCTATCATAAAATTCATCCTTTTGAAGTGTGTAATTCAGTAGTTTTAGTAACAGAGTTATGCACCTATTAGCTGTCACTCCCCATCTCCCCTTCCCCACAGCCCTGGCAACCAGTAATCTTTGTTCTCTATGGATTTACCTATTCTGGACATTTCATAAATGGAATCATACAATATGTGATCTTTTATAACTGGCTTCTTTCACTTAGCATAATGTTTTCGAGGTTCATCCATGTTATAGCATATGTCACTACTTCATGCCTTTTTACTGCTGAGTAATATAGGGATCCTCTGTATGGATGTACCACACTTTATTTATTAATTTGTCAGTTGATGCATATTTGGATTATTTCTTTTTGGCTATGAATAATCCTGCTATGAACATTCACGTACAAGTTTCTGTGTGAACATGTGTTTTCAGTTTTCTTGGGTACCTAGGAATGGAACGAACTGTTGGGTCATATAACTCTATGTTTAACAATTTGAAGAACTTCCAAACTGCTTTCTGAAGTGACTGCGCCATTCTACAATCCCACCAGCAGTGTGGGAGGGCTTGCCATTCTCTGCGTGTTCACAACAGCCTTCTAAGATTGTTACAACTTATAGTTGAGGGCACTGAAGCTTAGGGAAGGTAAATAGCTTGCCTGTTACTTCCAAATGCTCTTCCCTCTGTGACCTACTGCCACATATTAACCCTGTATCACCGATGAACAACTACGTTTCTCACCCTTTCACCTCTATGCCTGCATCACCCTGATGAGAGGTCCTTCTGTGTTGCAGGATGTGTCAGGAAACGCTGCATTTCTGGCCTTTACTCCTTTCGGGTTCGTTGTTCTGCAAGGAAACAAGAGGGTCCACTTCATTAAATGGTGAGTATCTTCATTTCCAAAACAGGCCTTTTATACCTCACCAGCTGGGGAGGGCTATGGTTCCCATGTCCTTTGTCTGTGATTGGGCAGTTATGGTTCTCAGCCCCCTCAAAGCCTTGCATCCATAATGATAACTGATCAAGGTAGTGGTCTCTTCCTAGGGATCCTATTCTTCCAAAGGGGTGTTCCTGAGAGCCAACAGCCTCTCCAGAGAGAGAAAGAGTGTAGAGGGTTGATTTCTGGGTGATGAGAGACCCGGGGCCGGAGCCAATGTTAGGGAGGCAAAGTTCCTACGAGAAATGGGTCCTTGGGACTGTCCCCCACTGAGGACCACAGTATCTGCATGGCTGTTTACTCCCTTAACCACTGGCCTAAGGGAGGAGGGGCTCACCTTGGGGCAGATGTAAGTTATCTTGCAAAATCCCCATCCTTAGGCCAGATGCAAGTTATCCTTGGCAAAACCCCCTCATCAGGCCAACCCCCACTGTGGGCACTGCCTGCAAAAGCACAAATGCTGCCCAGTCTCTCTCCTGTCCCTCTTTAGGGCTCAGGTGTCTTCAGCCTCCAGGAGTCACATCCCCACCTATCTTCCCCTCTCCCTCCTCCCACCCCCATTTCTAGCAGGCAAGAGCTACTGCCTGAGCTGAAGCTACTCTGAACTACTTCCTCTCTCCCCTGTCAGTTTTGGGTCTGTTCTGGATGGTTCTGGGAGCTGATGCAGCACAGACTGCCTTATTGATGGACATTTGGCTCTCCTGGAGCCCCTTTTTCTGGCCTCAAACATCTTTCAGCCTCATCAGAACATGTTGTATATTCTACTAAGCCCCTGTGATTTCTGTACCTTTTTGGCCTTCGCCTGCCAATCTAAGCTGGCCAACTCCTCCCCTGAGCTTGGACAAATGGCTTACCTTGCCCAGCAGAGCTCAGCTGGGGAAGCTTGCTCCTGTCTTGGTTCCTTTGCCTTCTCCAGAAGAGCTGATGGGGAATCTGAGGACAAAGCGGTTTCCTGGCGAGCTTTCTGTTGGGGGTGCTGCAGGGCATCTCTCTTCTTGTGTCCTCTTCAGCTCCCCCACTGAGCTTGTGGACAGACACCACCTTTCCAACCCTACTGCTCTTGTGCAGTCTGTCAATATGATCATCAACCAGAGTGCTAATGGAAGTGACCCCCAGACACAACCAGTCAGGACCCATCCCCCAGGAAAACAGCCACTTCACAAGGCAGGTTGCTGCACTGAGTAACCAGGGCATACCCCAAAATAGCTCATTGCTAGGCCTTCTGAAGTTGGCCCACTCACTGTGCTCTTTGGGTGACAATGGTGAGGGTTTGGGGTCTCCTTTCTAAGAAAATACTTTTCAGAAAAAAGCAATGAGTAGGGTCAGGCCACTGCTCCCCCAGTGAGGAGCACTTGCTTCCTGGATATAGCCGGGTTATCTGATAGCGCTTAGAGGGCCCAGATCCTGGCCCACACCCTGATCAGGGTAGCTGTCTCATGAGGTTCCTGGTAGAGGGCATGTGTAGCTAGAAACAATTAGGACACACCTGTTACAGGGCCCTGCAGTCCAAAGTATCCTTCCCCATCCAGAAGCCCTCATGCTCACCTGATTCTCCCCAACACTTTTCATTCTGTGTCTTCTCTCACATCCCACTTCTTCAGGAAGTCTCCTTTTCACTGTGTCTCAATTTTAAAATAACAGATGTAGACCTAACCTCACTTTCAACAGAATGCTCCTTACTTTCCTATCTTGCTTGTTGAAGCCTAGATGATCAGTGTATTTGTTTACATATTAATTAACTAATATTTATTGTATTCTGAATGTGTATGAGAGAGACTGAATGGGAGGGATTCAAACAAGGAATACCATGTGCTTGTATTAGCTCAGAACTGGTGGTCACAAATTGTGAGCGCTCATCCTGACCCAGCCATGATTTCTAGGAAGCAAGTGACCTTCCTCTGTCCCCTAAATTTTGGCCAGTAGTAAATTAGGTACATGGTTCTCACTACCTTTCTGCTACTTCCTAAGATATTGAGAAAATCTCCCTAGAGATTGCAAAAAGGAAGAAAGCCAAGTAGAGGCAACTAGGCATGGTCTGACCTCCTTGGGGGTCCCAGTTGGGTACCAAAATAAGGACTCCACCCCCCAGTGAGATGGAAGGGCCTTCAGGATCCAAAGGGCAGCTGTGTCAGGCAAATGGAAGAGAAGTGAGGAGTGACCGATGCTGAGGCCTAGTTCTCTGGCTCTCAGGGACATCCACCAAGACCCTGGTCATTTTTCCATTTTGTAAATGTAACCAAGGCTGAGAGCAGTATGTGAAGGTGAGGTCTAAGCTGTGCCATGTACAGTAACCATGTCACTTCTTCTGATTTGTGTCTGTCCCGCGGGTGACGTACCCCAGTATCCTGTTTGCCTCTTTTACTGCAGCCATTCACTGGGCTGGTGGCTTCAAGGATTTTTCTACAAAAACCCCTAAGCCCCTTTCCTGGTCAGTACGCTGCATGACTGTTCCATGTAATCTGTTCTCTCTCTTTGGTATGTTGCCCTGCCCCCTCCCTGAGATCGTTTGACATTTGTTTGCATTAAACTGCATTTTCCATCCAGTGGCACAGTCACCTGAAAGACTCAACTCCCTCAGAACCTGGTTGCATTGTTTTTCATTATTTGCTGTATCTTGAACTTTGGCCTCATCAGCTACCTGTGGCACCTTACATTTGACAGTCCCATCCAGATAATGCACCTGTATTATGAACTAAATCCTGAAATGGCCCGGGACCACTCAACCTAGACTCACTTCCCATGCAAAGGTTTCCCTCTTACAGCCACTGTTGATGAGCCCGAATTCCTCCTATCACCCTATTATTATAGTGTGATTGACCAGAAAACTGTGGATTGAACTGTTTCAGCAACTGTTCTCTAAGGCCACTGCGCTGCTGTCTTGTTTCAGTTCTAATTTTGGCTAAACTGTGTCTGTGCCTGGAGCCCCTTCCAGTCAGGGTGGGCTGTGCATCTACAAGACTTAGCTGTGAACAAGCAGCCCACAACAAGGTGACAGGTGCTTTCTTTGTGCTTGTAGGAATGAGGTGACCAAGCTGAAATTTGAAGGAAAGACTTTCTATTTATACGTAAGTCAGAAAGAGGTGAGTGCTGGCTTCTTTCTCTTCAGGGAGGGCTGGGGCACGGAGTGGTTCCTGATGGCCAGGACTGAACCAAAGTGGTATATCCAGGTAGAACTAAGCCATCTGAATGATAAGCCAAGACCTGAAGGTGAGGGATGGAGAAATGGCTAGGCCCTGGAGCCCAGGACTTTCCTCTGGGATGCTGGTGACACCCAGAGGTTCCATACCTCCAGGAAATGCAGACAATGCAAGATTCTTTTGCTTCTATATGAAAATTCCAAGAAGATAATAAACTTTTAAAAAGAAGTAAAAAAATCCCAAATGACACTAACACTTTCTCTGGTGAGGGCTGTCTTGCTTCAGTTTGTACGAGCGGAGGCTTACTGCACTGGGCCTGCCAAGTGTGAACTTATTGAATTGAGCTCTGCCCCAGTGGGTCCTGCAGGCCTTCTCTTCCAATCAGCCAGCTGCCAGGCAGCTCCTTCCCCCATCTGAAATCTTCCTGCAGTCCTGGGGAGCCCTCAGACAGTCCAGGGGTCAGTGTCCTATGGCCATTTCACCCTTTGCTTCTCCATCCACACTCAGCTGTTTCTATATGGGATTTTTTGTAGGAAAAGAAAATTATTCTCACGTATTTTGCTCCAACTCCAGAAGCCTGCAAGCACCTCTGGAAATGTGGAATCGAGAACCAAGCCTTCTACAAGTGAGTGGACATAGGCAACAGGGACTATCTTTATCAGAGTCGAGCATAAAAGCTACTTTTAGAGTAACGATGGGCAGGAAAGTTTGAGGAACACTGAGAAAGGAGACATAAGATGACAAGGCTGAGCTTCCTTATAAAACTCAGACCCCTTTCTGGATGTCTGTACTCCCTAGAGGGACATAACTGAGGTCCAGGAATGTGTTTCCAGCAGAGATGTCCAGGGGGTCCACTTTGTGACGTCCTTGGACAGCTCCCGGTGGCAAAGCAGTTAGGGGTCTTTTCAGGGCAAGGCTTGGGCCTAAAAAAGCCCCTGGGTACCTGACTTGAATCAAGCTGGCCCTGTGGAGCCATTCAGAGCCACAGGAGGCCCATAAAAGGACAGACAGCTCCATGAAGGAGCAGAGGCAGGCCAGAAAGATCTCTAAGCCTTGGAGAGCCTTTGGGGTTTGCTCCCCAGTGGGTGGCCTAGTGCTGAGCTGGGGTTGATGCTAGCCCTTCCTGATGGGTCATTGCCAGAGGTACTGCCAGTAACAGACCCAAGTGCCCAGGAGCCTGAGCAGGGTAGCAGGAAGGGGGGCAAGGACTTGTCTGTTATGGAAAAGCCAGCTTTGGGCCAAAGGCAAGAATTCTGATTACCACAGGATTTGTAAAGTATATGAGGCTTCCGTGCTGTTTTGATTAAGAAAGTGGTTATAAAGGCATTAGGGAACAAAGAAATAGCCCATCGGGCGCCTGGGTGGCTCAGTTGGTTAAGCGACTGCCTTCGGCTCAGGTCATGATCCTGGAGTCCCGGGATCGAGTCCCGCATCGGGCTCCCTGCTCGGCGGGGAGTCTGCTTCTCCCTCTGACCCTCACCCTTCTCCTTCTCTCTCTCTCTGTCATTCTCTCTCTCTCAAAAAATAAATAAAAAAATTTAAAAAAAAAAAAAGAAATAGCCCATCAAGAAACTAGGATGACGCCAGATAAAGTATGTTTTACTAAAACCCTTGGTCTTGTTTTAAAAATAGAATGCAATGATTTATACTTTAATAAGCTGTATCTTAATCAGGACAACATAAGACAAAGTCTGTGGTATATTCTGCCTCTGACAAGCCATAGTTCTCCCTCCAGTAACCTCAAGGATCCTGAAGAGAGCAGAACTGCTCTGAGCTGGAGGGGTACCATTCTCCTGCTGCTGCCTGCTGACTGCTATGGGATGCTGGCTGGCAGAACTGGTCCTCCCCCTTCTAGGGCCACAGCCCCAGACGCTGTTTCTTGGAAAGGCTTTCTGAATTGCTTAATAATTTCTATGCATTTGATACCAGAATCAGGGATGAGCTGAATGGGCAGCCTGACCTGAGTCGGCTTCTTTCATCTTCTGAAGAAGACACTCAGAAAAGACTTTTGCATGGTCAAATTTCCCTCCTGTTCAGTCCCTAGCTGTCCAAGGAAAGCCAAGAAAACATGTCCGCACCATTTCTGAAGACCTTTGTTTTTCTATTTGTGTCATGGGAACAGAACTGTGCTTCTGCATCTGTGACCAAACTCAGTGTCTGAGTCTTTCCATTAATAAAGCCCTCACCCCCCCCACTAGTCCTGCCAACACCCTCAGTGGAAACTGAGGCTGTTTTTCACTTTTCCACTGATTACTTAATGTTCTTTACTAAGTGTTAAAAGCCTCTAGCTGGGGTCAGATCCCCAACTGTGCCAAGTCTTAGCAGCAGCCACTTTGGCATCACCCTGAGCACCTTTCACGTGCAGATCCCTGGCCCTGTCATTGGCCTAGTACTTTGAAGGGAGGCAGGTCAGACTCAAGGACATGCTTGGGCAAGAAGACAAGGAGACTCAGAGCCTCACAGAACCCTGAGACAGGTGGGGATGGTATCTCCAAGGAACTGCTCTTCATGGATTTGGGAGACAGCTCCCTAAATACTGACTGCCTGCTCATGACAGAGGCTTCAGACCCAGATCGGTTCCTGTCTAGATCAGCACTCCAGGCACCTCAGGGCATGTTGTAAGCTGAGTCAGGTCTTGGGAGGCTTCACTCTGGATGGTTCTCCCCAGCTTCCTTTTCTACGTGTGAGAGGGCCATTTGGGATCAGAGAAGTCACCTAAGAGGATATTTTACAGTGCCCATGGCCTTCCAGAGCCTCCACATCAGCTGTCTACAGCCTTGAAAATGATGCTAATAGGCTTACTGACAGAGGGGAATGATTCCAAGTTCAAATAAATGATGGAACTTATATTAAAGTTAAGCTAGTTTGTTCATTTTAGGACTTCTCAGAGTCTTTAATAGAACCTATTTTATGACTCTCCAAGAGGGGGATGAAATAGGAAGGGCAGCCCGTACTCTCTTCTCCACCCACAATTACCCAGACATGGACATGTATCATCAAATACTAGGACTGGAAGGGACTCCTGAGGTCAAGTAGCTCCATCATTTTATAGATAAGAAGACCAAAGCTAAGAAAGGAAAGAGATTTGCCCCAGGTCACACTGCTAACAAAGGCCTGAAATTTGATGAGTGGCATTCTATTATTCCCCCAGACCACCATCCATAACATTTAGTCTCAGTCCCCCTGGTGAACCCCATGAAGCACTCTTGGGGAGCCCTCACACTCCTGACGTGAAAATGGGTTTCAACATGACTGTCTCCAGCACTAAGGCTGTGAGGAAGCTCTCAGGTCCTAAAGGAAAGTCAGAGACAAGCCGGGCTGTGAAAGGCCTTTTCCTGAAGAGTTTCCTCAAGTAGCCTTTGGAAGGAGCTGGGAATGCGCTGCCTTAGCCTGTGGGGCAGTTGCAGGCCATCTGTCACACTGGACTTTGCCTTGCTGCAGGCTGGAGAAGTCAAGCCAAGTCCGCACAGTGTCCAGCAGCAATTTATTCTTTAAAGGGAGCCGGTTCCGATACAGGTAAATAGTGACAGTAAGTAACTGTTATGGACCTATTTTCAGACCCCTCTCTGGAGAACAGTGGCTCAGTGGTCCTTATCCTTGAGAACAAAGAAACTGGGAACCTCCAAAAAAGCCTTAGGTTCCCATCCAGTTCTCCTGTCTCCTGTCCTTTTGACTATTTCTTTCCTTCCCTGCCACCGTTTGTCTGCAGGGTTTAAATATGTATCTTCTCCTTCTGCCCTCACAACAGCAGTGAAATAAGAACTGTAGCAGTGATTCTTTTCATGTCTGTCTAAAGATTTTTTTTTTTTTGCAATATTTCTGGAACATGCTGGACAATGAGAAATCATTTCTAAATGAAAATGGAAAATCCCAAAGACTCGAGATAGAGAGCTTTCTAAGATAAGCTGTCAGGACATCTTAGAACTTACCCAGCAAGCAAGCCTTTCTCAGTGACCTAAACATTGGGAAGGGCTAGGCCAAAGAGGCCACCTCCCAGTTCATCCAAAGTATCTGAAGCCTTAGACAGGAGCCTGGTGCTAGAACACCGTCTCATCCCTTGCTGCTTGTTTTATTATACTATTTATAGTGGCCGAGTTGCAAAGGAAGTAATGGAGTCAAGTGCGAAGATCAAACGGGAGCCACCAGAAATACACAGGTAGGCTGCCACGGACTTCCCCCAAACCAGTTGAGCTCAGATCCCAGAAGCTCCAAAAAGGCAGCAGTTTCAGTACTATGAAGATTCTGGATGCAGTGGCTCTCACAAAAGGGGAAGGAGAACACGGCAGGAAGGTGAAGAGATCCATCTCAGCCAAAGGCATGGGGAACAGTCTGACCCTAGTATCCCTGAGCCTTGAGGGAGCACGGGGGAGGGTGCAGTACCCAGTACCACATCCTGGGTGCTTCTCTACTGTCCTCCCAAATCCTAAAAGTGGTCATAGGCCATGGAGGACATGTCCAAAGTGCAAGATTTCCTTAGTTCTGGAATCAATCCATTACAGAAAGCCAGGGATAGGCCCACAGCCCTACCACACTAGGTCTAAAATAGTTTTGAGATCCTTGCTTCATGTGTAACTGCCCATCACATATATCTCCTAAACCTAATAAGATCCAGAAAGACTATGATTGGCCAAGACAGCTAGGGTTCACCAACCAGCCTGATCTCTGGGAATGGGAGCATTACTACCACCTTCACGTGGCACCCCCTGCCAACAGCAGTCTTTCTCAGAAGTCAGAGAGGCTGCCATATCAGTTTTCAGGCATGTTTTCTATAGTACTGCTTATGCTGGGGCTCTGCATCCTGACAAACCTGCCCAGAGACCAGTGGTACCATTGCTGCACTAAAGCAAGGCTCAGGTGGGTCTAGGATATGAGGTGGGAGACGAGTCTAAAGCAGTGTCTCTGACTGGAATCCAGGGACTAAAGGCAAAAAATAGGTATTAAAGACTTTTAATAAATAAATTAAATAATAAATAAATAAATAAATAAAATAAAATAAAACTTAACACAGCCAGGCAGTTCTAGCAGCTGCTTCTCAACTCTGAGTCCTGACCGCATCTGTCTATGCACTGAATTAACAAAGTTCTCTTTTTCTTTAACCTCAGAGCAGGGATGGTTCCCAGCCGCAGCTGTCCCTCCATAACCCATGGCCCAAGGCTGAGCAGTGTCCCCAGGACCCGCAGAAGAGCTGTTCACATCTCCATCATGGAAGGTGAGCATAAGCTCTGGAGAGGACCATGGGGTTCCTCTAAGTTTTGACTTGGACCACTTCCTCTCAGGGACCTTGAACAGAAGTTGCACTAGAGACAGGAGCACATTTCTCCAGTGCAAGAGAGAAGGTTTCATGCAGTGGTTGGGAACACCAGCTGGGTGTCAGGTGAAGGATAAGCCCACCCAACCCTGCTGAGCTGTAGTCTAAGAGGGGGTTTAAATCTGAGAGTGTTGGGGCAGACCTTTGGGAGACTGTGTTATTACATCTAACAGGTTCCATGCAGTTCTGAAATTGCTTTCCATCAAGAGGCTTTTCACTTATTTTTCAGATCAGACTAGTCTCCACAGTTTAAATGATCAGGGCGGCTGAGGCAGTTAACCAAGAAATGAACTCTTAGTTCTGAAGCATCCTAATAGCTGCTACCACTTTCTATTTCAGTGGGAGAAATCTGTCCTCTTGCTATCTGAAATCTTTAACATGATCTCGGGATATCTCATATGCCCCACCTCTCTCTATCCTACCCTCCCTTTGGAGGAGGTGGTCCTGGGGGGGAAGAGACAAAGTCTGTGAATCTTCACTGAACTAGATACTGCAGTAGCTGAGCCTGATACCTCTCTACTCCCTGGGTAGTTAATACTGTTAGGAGACTCCTGGAATATTTCCCTCATGGTCACTGACTCAGCTGCCCCACAGGTATAAAGTTGAATGCTTTCATTCCCGAAGATGTTTTTGTAGGACCTCAGAAGATCTAAAGCTGCAATGAACAGCAGCGGGTTTGCTTCAAACCTGTCCTGGGAAGGGAAGACTCTGTGCCCTTTCTGTGGGAATGCTGATTAAGGAAAATAAAGAACTACTTAGGTTAGGAAGGACATCACTCTGCGGCTCCCCTGTGAGGATCATGGGTTTGTGTTTAGGATTTTATGTGTCACTGACTTTGCATTATCTAAGTCTGGTATATAACTACAGTCTAGGGGTTGAGAACCCTGGCCGGGGAACCACATCAAGTGCCTTAATTATTTGAGTATCTTAGTTGTTCTATTTGTAAAATAGGGGTATCTTCCTTGCATACCTACCCATGGGCTGTGAGGAACCTGATGTACACAGAAGTACTTTAAAGAGATTAAAGCATTTACTGGACAGGGAACAAGCACAGTGCAAAGAGGCCTGCTCTGGAAGTCAAAGATGAGATTCGGATCAGAGCTCTGCCATGTACTTTCTCTAGGGCAGGTTGCTTCACCTCTCTGAGCCTTTGGCACCCACCGTAGAGTGGGGTGTGGGTGTGGGGGGGTGCCTTCTGAACTACGAAGTATAATCGCTATGCAAAGTATGAAGTTACTGAGGTTTGTCATCAGACACGGGCTCCTGGTTTTTCCTCCAGTCTTAGGCTGAGCCGGAGAACTGAGCATAGCTCTCATTGTCCCTCTTCTTTTGGGGCATTCATCTCAGGAAAACAGAATGAATTTCTTCTTTTGAGGAAACATAACTTTCTCCCCCCCCCCGTGGCCCTTCTTCCTATCCATCCTGAGGTCGGAAGGCACCAGGTTCACCTCAAAGCTCCTGTAAAAAGTCAGAACAGCTGTCCTCCCAGAGAAAAGGCTACCCTCTGGCGCTGAGCACTAATACAGGTCTAGGGAAGAGCCATCTGCATTTGTTCTCCAGCATATGGAAGAATGTCCAGTAAAACCCATGTTCCCAGAAAAGGGAAGACAGGCTGTCCATGTGCGGGTATAACTCATTTACAGTAGTTGCCAACCAGGGTTAGCAGAACTACTAAGAAGTGGGAAACCGGTCCTTGAGCTCTCCCAAGACAAGCTACGAGGCTGCCCCAGTTCCCAACCAGCTCTGGCTGTGCCCCCAGCATCCTCCCAGAAGCTGTCTTCTCCCATTGTAGCAGCAGTAGTCTCCTCAGCATCCGAAATAGTCCTCTTTGCTTGTAAAATGCCAGGGGAGGGTGCAGCAGGGGAAGGCCACCAAGGAAGCTAGTAAAGAAGGGACTTCTAGGGTGCCTGGGTGGCTCAGTTGGTTGGGCGACTGCCTTCGGCTCGGGTCATGGTCCTGGAGTCCCGGGATCGAGTCCCGCACCGGGCTCCCTACTCAGCGGGGAGTCTGCTTCTCCCTCTGACCCTCCTCCCTCTCATGCTCTCTGTCTCTCATTCTCTCTCTTGCAAATAAATAAAATCTTAAAAAAATTTAAAAAAAAAAAAAAAAAAGAAGAGACTTCTAGGGCCAGGGCACACCGTCACCATCTCAGCCCCCATGGAAGTTCACGCCTGGCAGACTGTATAGCACAGCAGGCTCCCACGTGCTACTCAGCAAGCCAACCTGCTGCTCACACCCCATGCCTGACTGAGGCTGACTGCACACAAGAACAGCCTTCATCCCCAGTCATGGCCCTCAGCCCAGGACCCATTAGATTCAGGAGGACAAAAGTAGAAGCAGCTAAGAACTGCCCCAGCAGGAATGACACTAACAGGCTCACAGTGAGGAGAGGCAGATGGACATCTGGTTTGGATGTGGGGAAAAAAAAAAAAAGATTTTAGCATTTAAGTGGCTCTATCAGTGCAGGGATTATCAAGCCTGGGGAGATAAAGAATGGATTATTTCCCAGAGAGCTGAGCTACACCATCTCTCAAGAGGGGTTTCACCTTTAAAGCGCTCAGCAAACATAGCTGACCTTCACTGTACACCTAACCAGACAGGAAAGGGCTGAGAGAAATGATGAAGGGTCTCAGAAGAAGGGCACTAACCACCAAAACTCCCAGGAAATTATGGACATTTGAAAGTGGTTCATGCTGCATCAGAGACTCTTTCCTATTGTCCAAATGGCACATAAATTAATGTCACAGAAACTATTTGCCTTTCCCAGGGGGAAAGCTTTGGTTGCTATCTCTAAAAACAATGGGAAAATTGCAAAAACAGTAACATAAGACTACAATTTGAATGAGACCATGTAATTCCAATGAGCTGGGGCTGTTAAAAAGATGATGGTACACTGGTTGGCCCTTCCCTCTGCTCTCAGGGATGCCAAGATACCACGTGTTGTTAGCACAGGCTTAGCCAGAGAGGATGCTTGGGTATGTTGATTCCTTTTATCCACTGCACCCTGTGGGGCACAGCTCAGCAGCAGGAAGCCAAATAGCATATAGCCCAGTGGATGGGACACAGCCCATTTCCACCCCAGAGCTGCCACCTCACACTTCAGAGCCACCCAACCCAAAGCCCAATGTTTTTGTAGCTTCACATCCTGCATTTTCTGGAACTATGGGATGCTCCCTACCCTGTGGGATTGTTCTCTGCCCTCTTGGTACTTCACTCTCTGAGAAGTCTGGGGCCCTTATACGGGGCTCCGAGAAACAGTCACATGCTAGGGAAGCATTACTTTTTATGGCTCTAAGTGCTTCTGACTGAATCCAGTCCCTGATAACGTTGGCCTCTCAGAGCTGTTCTTCCCTGAAGCTCAGCCTGTTCTGTCTCGCAGAGCTGACATTCTCTCTCCAGCACAGGAGGCACTGTGAACGAGCTGCCATGGCTTGAGGTCAGCAAAAATCCTTTGTCCCCAGTTGGTTTTCCATCCTTTCCCTCTGCATCCCCCCTGCCTGGCTGGTTTCCATGAAGAGATCAGCTGGTTTCCACTGAAGAAGTGTCTGCCTGCCTGGGCCACCATGGGGAAGAGTCTGATTAAGATTCACACCAGAGTCCGAGTTCAGCTCCGGTTGACTAATCACTGCCTTCGGCCACTGAGTGTGCGCATCGTGAGGATGGGGCCCCGGCTCCAGGGTAGGCTCCTGACCACTGTGCCCCCCCGCCCACAGGAAGCCACCTCTGGGCAAGGCAATCAGCTGGAGCACATCCAAGGTAAAAAAGACTCCTCTGTTTCGCTGTGCCATTTGCCAGCTCCCACCCATGGTACCCACCCTGTCCATCCCAGAATAACAGGCTTGATGAAGGGGTGGTGGTTTCTAGTGAACCTGAAGTTCTATATAAGACTACCCTGACATAGCAATAATAACCTTACAGGTGAGGTCTGTTGAGGGAACAGAAAACTAACACTGAGCAATTTTGTCTGTCAAGCAATTTACTAGAAATGCATACATATCCATTATCTTATTTACTGAGAGCACCAACAACTTATAATGTGGTTTCTGGTGTCTGTCTGATTTGTTCTCTCTGATGTAACAGCCTTTGCCTCTCTCCTTCCCCAGCAAGCTTAGGGCTGAATTGTAGGCCAAGCTAAGTTTGCGCTGAAGTGGCTTCTGGTAGCTAAGCTGGTTGTGCTTTGGAAGATCTGGTAGAGTTGTCTCTGTGAGGAGACAGCCTTTAGAAAGATTATGAGGAGCCCTGTACAGGGGGTGCTGAAGTTCCAGAGGAAGGAGGGTGGAGGAGTGGGTGGGAAAGGAGCTGAACCAACACATGTGTGATCAGGGCCTAAAGGTCTCTGTTCTATCAGGGACTCATTACATACTACCAGGTATATATTCCTCATGCTGCTTATGCAAATGCAGGAATAAGGGAGAAAAACGGGGGTGGGGGGAGATCAAAGGAGCATCAAGAGCTCTGGAACAAGGGGCGAGCTCTTAATTTCACATTATTTCACAACAGTTTCTTGGGCAATTGGGACCTAAGTCTAAGGCAGGTGTAGGCTGTAGACTTAATTCATCCTGGCCCAAAATCTAACTACATGATCATTAGCATCAGGAAACAGGCTTGCAGTCTATCCTTGCCTTTCCCATTACCAACCAACCACATGTCATTAGGCAAGCTCTGTAACCTCCTGCCTTCACGACTTCGTGGAAAGATGAAAGCACTTTAAAAAGTTTAAAACATACAAACTTAAGATTTTAGCACAGGGGAAAACAAAATACAACTAGGACCATGAGGAGCTCCTGAAAGCAGAAGCTGAGAGCTGTAGCAAATACACTGATGATGAGGTGATGGGGAGTATAGGTGGACAGCAGGGGGCTGCCGTTGCCACCCCAACCCACCTGTTTATAACCCAGGGTTTGTTCCCCTGGAGAACCCTTAACTGCACCTATGCTGAAATGGGCTCCAGCAGGCTAGGCAGGCAGGCAGGCTGCCTGGGTACACATGGCTACACCACAAGAGAACCAAATGAAACTCAATACTTCTGAAAGGTTACTGCCACCTTTAAAGAGAGACCCTTGGGCTTCTGAAGCTAGCCCTGAACTGAAAAACTCCCTAATCAGCCCTAGTTAGGTCAAACCTTTACAGAGCTGGGAACTGGTTCAGTCTTGCAGAAGTCAGGGTCAATTTCAGAGCAATGGAAGGGGGACTGGCTTCTCTTGCCATTGGCCACAAATGCAGGGAGAGCCAGAGCCACTCTGGCACCCCCCAGGTAGCCAGGAATGGGGGCGCCTGGGTGGCTCAGTCGGTTGAGTGTCTGCCTTCGGCTCAGGTCATGATCCCAAGGTCCTGGGATCAAGCCCTGCATCAGGCTCCCTGCTCAGCAGGGAGCCTACTTCTCCCTCTCCCTCTGCCTGCCTCTCTGCCTACTTGTCCTCTCTGTCAAATAAATAAATAAAATCTTAAAAAAAAAAAAAAAAAGGTAGCCAGGAATGGAAAATGCAGACATTGAACCTGAAACAAGAAGCCATTTCCTTGGGAGCACTGTGATGTGGGCCATACTTGGTGACTGGGCCCACATCCTCCAGCCTAGTGGCTGCTGTTTACTTCACAAAGTAACCAGCTCCTGTTTTTCACTACCAGAGATTGAGCCGTGGAAAGACAGAAATGTTCCATCTGAGAAAGTAGAGAGATAATGGGTAGTTTTAGGGGGCAGAGGAACCTTCCCCAGAATGGATGTAGGAGAATTTCCACCCTGACCCAACAAGATCTTCTCAGAGACCACTCTGCACTCTGAGTGTGTAAAGACAGGGGAATTGTCAGCCTCCTGTGGACCCAGCTCATTCTAAGGTGAAAAGAAAGAGAGCTAGCCAGGGGCTATTCCCTTCTCCATCAGAGACCACTTAAGGAAGAGCAGATAGGGTTTTCACATCCCCTAAAATCAGGACAGCTAGAAGTGGGAGGCTGAAGAGACCAGCAGCAGCGATCCAAAAGATGACCTCATGAGCTCAAGGAGCTGCCTGCTGGGTTGTTAGAAGGACATGCAGCTCCAGAATCAGTATTTGATGAGGCCCAGTAAAGCAAAACAATCTTCTCCCCATTTCTGCCTCTCAAGGCACTCAGCCCAAGAGGGAGACTTGACCTCCCTGAACTGTGGCCCCAGCTCTGAATCAGGGATAGTCTGTGATTCAGATTGTCTTTCAACTGGGGCTAAAACCAGGCCCAGGACATCAAAAGCCAGAAAGGCAGAATCTTTAACAAATCTTGCCAAAACCCTAAGTAAAAAGAAAAAAAAACAAAAACAAAAACCTTCCAACCACAGCCACTCTCATGTCTGCTGCTGCTTTTATCCTATTCCTGATACATCAAAACGGTGTAGTGGCCACTGCTGCTGATCACATGGGCTGTGCAGAAGGACTTCCTTGCAAAATTTTAGTAACAACCTAAAACAGAATGGGTGTGCCTCCACCAGACAGCAAAGTGTGCACTGGGACCCAGAAAGCCTACTCCTATTCCTTTTGCCTTTCCAGGCCTGGAGTCCCTACGGGACAGTGCCCATTCCACCCCAGTGCGTTCTTCCTCCCATGGGGACACCTTCCTGCCTCACGTGAGAAGCAGCCGGGCAGACAGCAACGAGCGAGTCGCTGTGATTGCAGACGAAGCCTACAGCCCTGCAGACAGTGTGTTGCCCACCCCTGTGGCCGAGCATAGCCTGGAGCTGATGCTGCTTTCCCGGCAGATCAATGGGGCCACCTGCAGCATCGAAGAGGAGAAGGAGTCTGAGGCCAGCACTCCAACTGCTGCAGAGGTGGAGGCTCTTGGGGGAGAGCTGAGGGCCCTGTGTCAGGGGCACGGCAGGCCAGAGGAGGAACAGGTGAATAAGTTTGTTTTAAGTGTCCTCCGTTTGCTCCTTGTGACCATGGGACTCCTCTTTGTTTTGCTCCTCCTCCTGATCATCCTTACTGAGTCTGACCTTGACATTGCCTTTTTCCGCGATATCCGCCAGACCCCCGAGTTTGAACAGTTCCACTATCAATACTTTTGTCCCCTCAGGCGATGGTTTGCCTGCAAAATCCGCTCAGTGGTGAGCCTGCTCATTGACACCTGAGAAGGCATGACTCCTAATAACTAGCCAGGTGGACCAAGGAGCCTGGCTACCCATTCCCAGCAATGGGACCCATCGCGGAACCATCGGCACATGTACCAAGTCCTCCTCTCATGACTCAAAGTCCACAGCCTAGGAGGGTCATTTCCCAGAAGAAAAAAAGGATAGGCTCATGCCCTGTCTAAACAAACTGGGAAAACTCATTTCCTTCAGAGGTTCTTTCAAGAAAGGCTCAGCGACTCTGTTTCTCATCCTCCCAATTTGCAGGATAATTTTTGGTTTTGAATTTTGATTTTTCATAGATGTGTATTATTTTCAAAGTATCAAATAAAAATTTATTTTACTATTACTGATTATCGCAGTAGTGTCACCTAGCAGATGGGACACTAGCTGAAGACTAGAGAGCTGTTGTCTTCTGTATTCTGCAGGAGCTTTCCTACTGGGCTCCAGGAGACTCAGCAGTGCAGCCTCAGCAGGGCAGGCCAGGGGTCTGGACAATGGGAACTATCTAGGTTTTCTTGCCAGACAGAGATTTTTAAAAAGTAAACATCCATGTAGAATGATTAAATGGAAAGTTGCTTCTTATGATGGTCTGAGTTGGATTTTCTTTTCCTTTTGTTTTTTCCAAATCTGAGCAGAGTGGGCATCTGAAGGGACCACCGCTACAGCAGCAGCAGGAGCAGGGGTGGGGTAAGTCTGTCCCCTTAGACTAGATCCTAGTGGGCATCACCATGAGTTTTGTATAATGAACTTACTAGACTATTGTGATTTTTTTTTTTCCTGAAGAACCTCAAGATTTTTATAGTGCTCCAGAGACATTAGTTGAATTCAGTGGTGCCAGAGACAGGACTGTCAGAAATGTTGGACAAAGTGTAGTTAACAGAAACCAGAGCCAAGGTACCTGAGAAACTGTTGAGATTCAGAGAGCAGTACCTATTTTGTATAACCCCCGCAAAAAAACTATTTCAATTTATATTTTAACAACAAATGTTATTTTCTTATCAATTCATATTTTGTTTTTACTTTATGGATTAAGAAAATAGAGCCTGATGAACTAAATGATGCAAGAAAGAAACTGATCCTGAGAATGAAAAGCTTCAGAAAATAGAATTCCAAGATCAACAAACAGCCTTGGAAGGGACCAGGAAAAGAATCTAAATAGGCATACTAAAAGATGCCTACGAAAGAAAGAAGGTGAATGTGGCAGAGACCAACACTTAGATGTGGAAATACTGCCCCCTAGGGTCATCCTCTGCATCAGGAAAATAAAAATTGTAGGAAAGCATTTGCCATCCTTGTTGAGGGAAGCTGTGGAAGCATACAAAAGCACAGCATGTGAAGGGTGAGTGTGGGGTCCAAGGTCCAAGCTCTGCAACTCTTAACAACCACTTATAAGATCTTGTTTTCATCTCAGGGAGAGATTTCTAAGTCATCTGGGGCCTGAGGACTCATTTAAGGATGGTCAGTAGACATATTCCTGGGAACCCCACAACAGTGGAGCCGCTGCTAACATCCTATGATGTTGGGCAGCCCCAAATGCAGAACAAAATGAGTCACTTGTAGATTTGCTCTCCCCTAGTTTGTGCCCTGAAATAGCAGAATCATGTCCATATACAGAGTATTAACAGCTGCTGAATTAACAGGGGGTGCGGGGTGGGGGAGTGGATTGTGTAATTTTAAATGCCCTTTCATCTAGACCAGGGGTTGGCAAACTTCTTCTGTAAAGTGCCAGATAATATTTTTTATTTTGGTTTTGTGGGCCATACTCTGTGGCAACTACTCAACTCTGCTGTGATAGCACAAAAATCCATAGGTAATACATAAACAAAGGAGTATGGCTGTGTGCCAATAAAAGTTTATTTTAGGAGCTGAATTTGGACCACAGGCCGTAATTTGCCAACCCCATCTAGACAATGAAAATGCTCCTTACCAGTAGGTATGTTAGCAGAAAGAGGGCCGGCTCTGCTCCCATTCCCTACTTGCTACAGATCCAGGACCATTTCCCAGTGGAGATACTGGGGTTGCTTGTATAAAGGGTGCTTGAACAACCAACCAGCAAAGAGGTATCTGATGCCAAGATGAGCAAGATCAAGTGTTGAAATGCTAAAACTCGGCCAGAATCTAAGAATGGAAGAGGAATGTCTGATCATTTCCATACCAGCAACAATTTGGGCAGAATTACAAACATCTATTTACCAAGTGACAAGACAAACTGAGGGAGATCCTAGTAAAAATTAGGGATCATTAGAACCAACTAGCCACTGCCACTTGTCATCTACACAGGAAAGGCTTTACTTAGCACAGGACGGAAGTGAAAAGTAGACTCAGAGATGAAAAGGCTGTCAGGAGATAGGGGGCTGGTTGTAACCTGGATATCTACTGTCTTATGCAACATAGCAGATTATCTTTTAGTGTAGTGTTCCTACCTCAGTCTGTAGAATATGGTGTTTCTATGCAGTGAGTGATAGCCTTGACACTGACCTTTCATAGTCACATTAAAGAAAGATGCAGTATTCCATTTCCTGGTATGTTACTTGTGTCTAGAGTTCTAACAATACAATAGTCCATACCACTTCCAGGAGCTGGATTTTGCTCTCTGAACAGAACTTTTGGGTTTTTTCCAGGGCTTACCCCAGAAAATACAGATAGTAAAGTTTCCTTCGATTTGCTTTTCAAATAGTGCTTGAATAACAAAACTCCTTTGTTGGTGACTAGTCTTTTTTTGGTATCTCCCCATCATTAAACATTGTTCAAATTTTTAACCTGGTTTTACTGTGCTCCACTATGTCTCCCATTTTCTCTCAAAATTAGTTTGATCTCACTGTAAGAAAAAAAAACAATGGTTTCCATAGCTTCATCCATCAGAGCGAAATAAAACTCTTACTAAAGGATAGTGTACTGCATCTTTAAGCAGTAGAAGGTAAACTACCTGCAAATGTGAATTTCTTAGTTTCATTAAAAAGTATAGTTGTTAACCTCTCGTGTGCCAAAAATTCTAAGTTACATTTTCCTTCAAAGCAATGTACTTTTTTCTACATATGCAGTATGTAGTTAGCATAAAATCATTGGTGCCATGAAAATTATTTTTAAAATTAAATAAATATTTAAATATCATGGAAGAGTGGACTCTTTCTTTTTTAACTTACAGCTTGTCTCACCTTTTCTTCCTTAAAGTTACCAACACGTAGATAAAAAGATACCCAGGGGGATTTATACAACTGACTACTGTTCATGACTAGAATCATTAGAATAGTCATTTGGCTTATATCCATCTATTATCCTTGTCCCTCCCCCCAAATAAATACTATTAAGAACGTGGAAGCTGTAATAATGGAATGATTTTAGAGATGAACTGGACCTCATTCTTCTCATGAGGAAAACCAAAAAGTTATTTTTCTGAAGGTTACAGAGTTAGTCTTAGATACCAAAAGTAGATCCTAGATGGTCCAGGGTTCCTGGCTGGCTCAGTAGGTAAAGCATAAGACTACTGATCTCAGGGTTGTGAGTCTGAGCCCTACACTGGGTAAAGAGATTAGGCACATGAGTCTGTCCTCCCCCCTTCCCATGTACTGTAACTGGCTGAAAAGATTTAAATCTTTTTGGGGGGCGCCTGGGTGGCTTAATCGTTAAGTGTCTGCCTTTGGCTCAGGTCATGATCCCAGGGTCCTGGGATTGAGCCCCGCGTCAGGCTCCCTGCTCTGCGGGAAGCCTGCTTCTCCTTCTCGCACTCCCCCTGCTTGTGTTCCCTCTCTCGCTGTTTCTCTGTCAAATAAATAAATAAAATCTTAAAAAAAAAAAAGATTTAAATATTTGTATTCACAGCCCTCAAGCTCCCTGTTTTCCTGGAGAACTGCCTTTGCAGTCATCTCTGTGGAACAGAAACTCAAAGACGTGAATACCAAAACAGGACTGAATCAACTCAGATTTTATCAATTCTAGATCATTTGTAGTCTCACCTACCTGTCCACCTATGACGAGAATCATCTCCTTCCTCAAAGTCACATAAGAAAGGCTGGGCATCTCAAAGAAAATGATTCAAGTGAAATACAGAGCTTACATGCTTAAGGGATATCATAAAGCACAACCTAAAAAAAAGGTTTATCCCAAAAAGAGAGAGCAATTGTAATATACAAATAATTACAGAAGCCACACAGTTTTAAGCAAGTCTCTGGGAGAAGTACCTTTCACAACAGATTACAGTTTAAGGATGTCCTAAGGGAGACAATTTTACTTTACGTGTCTTCTAGATTTAAACAATTACTCCATTATAGAGCTTTTCACTGAGAAACAAGTCCCCCCCACACTCTCCTTCCTTCCTGCATATTGCCTCAAGAAGACAGTCTATTAAGTGGAATTAAATATAAATAGCAGTTTATGAAGCTAAAATGGCAAAATAAACCACAAAAGTGAGAAACATCAAGAATTTGCTAACATTTATTGCAGAAACCAGGCAATTACGACCAAGTAGTCAAAGCTTAAAGGATGGTGCTAATTTCAATATCGTTAAAAAAAAAAGAGCAGTTCTCACAGAAGTTGCCACCCTGGAACCTGTGAAATGAAGTGGTATCAAAAAGGGAAAGGAAGCCTAGAGGCTTCATTTACCATCTCCAGGGCAGTTTAATAGAAGTCAACCTCACTTAGCTTTACTTTCCATTTCATAAATTAATGTTCCATTTCACTTACCAATTCCTATACGCCTATCATCAAGAAAATAGAGAACTCTTGTTACTTATAAACACTCACAACCTACTTAATAAACTAGGCCTCAAAATTAGACTTAACCTCTCATTACAGAGAAGGAAATTATACATGTCATTTTATTTCTGTGATATATAATTTAAGAAGATATTTCCTCTTAGAATTCAAACATACTGCCAAAAACGATTTACAATAGTCTTTCAGTAGTAGTTTGGCAATGAAGAGCAATGAAAAAAGTCGGATAGGTGCTATCACACGGTAATGTTAGTCACTGAGTTAAGAAGCTACCCTTCCAACAACAAACACATTCACATTGCCCTAACTTCTGGGGAAAAAAAAAAGTTTATGACAAAATGCCAAAAGTGGTTTATCATAACATTTCCCCCCAGTATGAATTAGGAATGAAGGTATTCACTTAATAGGCTAATGAATCTCCTCTGGAGAGTTTAAAGACAGGGACAGAAAAGGGTGTCTGGGACCTTCTAAGGCAGGAGGTTTCACTTCTTTAACTATGACCCACAGTAGTACCACAGTAATAAAGACATATGTTTTACATCAGAATATACATATGCATATACACTTACATATATGTATGCACATATTACTAAGTTTCACAAAACAACACTTACTCTAATTACATTTATTATTCTTTACTATTTCTTTCCTTTTCCTTTTTTTAAAGGCTGGTCATGGCTTCACTGATTTCATGTGAATAGCTACAAACCACAGTCTGGAAAACACTGGTCTGAAGGCAATCTCACACTGGATTACAAGGGTCAGGCAGATCAAAACCCTGTTCCTAGAAGCCCTACAATTCCTTGGCTCATGCTTCAGGAGCCATCTAGAGGAGGTAAAGGGGTCAGCACACAAAGACCCAGGCCCCTGTCCAAGTGAACTAAGGCTCCTCAACAATTATCTTAGGATTTTACTTTTAATTTAAAGGCAGGAGGGGGGGGGGGAAAAGAGTTCTCCATTAAAAAAATTAAGTTTCAAAATCACTAAGTTAGATGACCTTTCAGGATCCCTTCCAGTGTGTAAGTCTACAAATATTCACTCCAAACCATGAAATAAACCACAAATCCAAATATCACTACAGAATCAAAACCATATCATTAAACCAAAACAACTTTTAATACTGATCAAAGCTTTGTAATTTATAATGCCAGAATTTCTCAACATACTGCCTGATTAAAAGTGCTGAAGGCATCACAGCCTCCTCTCAAATTCTTTCCCCACCCTAAAGAAACAACTTAAAAGGCTTCTCCCTTACTAAACATGTTAAGTATGTAACTGTATACATTCTGCTCACAGTTCTTATTAATAAAGCAATTTTATATTCACTAAATAGAACATATTAAAAACAGGCCAAGCCACATGAATTACTAGGCTCCTTAGACACTGATTAATTTGAACAAATTGGTGTTGCTAAACCAAACACTCAGCAGCTTTCTTAATTCATAAAAACATGTATCTTCCCACTGGAATTACCTCCAGCCAAAATATACCGAGTTGGGTGCATAGTGTTGATGGAACACACAGAGACAAGGCATTCTCCACCAAAAAAAGAATGCACCTGCTTTCCTGTCTCATGGAAGATTTCTACCCGTCGTGGATGAGCCATGCTGCCAACTATGACACAATCTTCTTGTTTAGGGTCCCACACAGCCTGGAATCTGGTTAGCCATCGCCCAGTGATAGTGTTGTGCCTAGTGAAAAAAACAATTTTTTTAAAGGATAGTGTTAAATAACTTAAGGCAGCAATAGGCAGAGGGTAAACATGGCATTGCTCCTAAATGCTGGTTTTCTCTGCCAAGTTTCATTTCATTAAGTTACTGAGTTACCATCAGCCTAATTTCATCCTTCATATAAAAGTAAAAATCAGGACAAAGATGGTATCTTCTGTACTTCTGAATCTCCACTGCCAACTAC
Organism: Neomonachus schauinslandi; assembly: GCF_002201575.2. Lineage (NCBI taxonomy): Eukaryota > Metazoa > Chordata > Mammalia > Carnivora > Phocidae > Neomonachus > Neomonachus schauinslandi. The sequence continues at coordinate 84,452,878 of NC_058411.1, read as the reverse complement.
AGTGGTTGTACTCAGTGGATGGTCACTGTCTATTAAAATAGCACCTGGGGTGCCTGGGTGGCTCAGATGGTTAAGTGTCTGCCTTTGGCTCAGGTCATGATCCCAGGGTCCTGGGACTGAGTCCCGCATCAGGCTCCCTGCTAGGCGGGGAGCCTGCTTCTCCATTCTGCCTCTGCCTCTCTCTGTCTCTCTCTCTGACTCTCATGAATAAATAAATAAAACATTTAAAAAATAATAATAAAATAAAATAGCACCTTTTTGGTTCACTATTTCTTAGCTCAATGGACTCCATGCCCTCCCTTTTTTTACACATACAAAACAGAAGAAGCCCTAGAAGTAAAAAATAAAGAATCTATGTTATTGCCATTTTAATAGGATCTGTAATCCCATATTTGTATTCCCCTGATAACCAAACCCTGAAATCATTTTATATTCCATACAACTTTAAAGTAAAAAATACATTTGGGGCTCAAAGAAGAAATCACAACGAAAATTAGAAAAGATCTAACAAATGAAAAATGAAAACATACCAAAATTTATGGGATGCTATGAAAGCAATAGTAAGGGGGAGATTTATAGCAGTGAATACTAAAAAAGAAAAGATCTCGGGGTGGCTGTGTGGCCAGTTAAGCGTCCAACTCAATTTCTGCTCAGGTCATGATCTCAGGGTGGTGAGATCAAGTCCCTTGTCAGGCTCCACCCTCAGCAGGGAGCCTGCTTCTCTCCTTCTCCCTCTCTCCCCACTCGTGCTCACTTGCTCTCTAAAATAAATAAATATTTTTTAAAAAGGCGGGGCATGGGTGGCTCAGTCAGTTAAGCATCTGCCTTCGGCTCAGGTCATAATCCCAGGGTCCTGGGATGGAGACCCACATCGGGATCTGCTCAGCAGGGAGCCTGCTTCTCCCTTTCACTCTGCCTATCTGTGTGCTCGCCCTCTCTATCAAATAAATAAAATCTTTTAAAATTTTTAAAAATTAAAAAATAAAAAAAAAGATCTCAAAATAAACACACTACACCTCAAGGAACTAGAAAAAGAACAACCTAAACCAAAAGTTAGCAGAAGGAAGGAAATAATAAAGATGAGAGCACAGCTAAATGAAAGGAGAATAGAAAAACAAGACTTGGTTTTTTGAGAAGATCAACAAAATTGATAAGCCCTCACCCAGATTGAAAAAAAAAAAAGAAAATGCAAGTAACTGAAATGAGAAATGAAAGAGAGGATATTACAACTTACAAAAATAAAAAAGGATTATAAGAGAATAGTATAAACAATTATATGCTAACAGACTGGTTAACCCAGAAGAAATGGATAGAATTCTCAAAAACATACAACTTACCAAGACTGAATCATGAGGAAATAGAAAATCTAAATAGTCCTATAACTAAGGGGATTAAAACAGCAATCAAAAACTTCCCAACAAAGAAAAAGCCCAGGATCAGACGTCTTCCCTGGAGAATTCTACCCAACATTTAAAGCATTAACCCAGGGGCACCTGGGTGGCTCAGTTAAGCATCCAACTCTGGATTTTGGCTAAGGTCATGATCTCAGGACTGTGAGACTGAGCCCCACATCAGATTCCACTCTGGGTGTGGAGCCTGTTTAAGATTCTCTCTCTCCCTCTCCTCCTCCCCCGATCCACCCTCTCTCCCTAAATAAATAAATAATGCCAATGCTCATCAAATTCTTCCAAACAACTGAGGATAAGGGAACACTTCCAGACTTATTTGAGGCCAGCACTACTCTGATACCAAAGCCAGACAAGGACCCTACAAGAAAATAAAATTACAGACTAACATCCCTAATGAATACTGATACTGACAAAATACTAACAAAATGAGGCTCCCTGCTCAGCGGGAAGCCTGCTTCTCCCTCTCCCACTCCCTCTGTTTGTGTTCCCTCTCTCGCTGTCTGTCAAAGAAATAAAATAAAACCTTAAAAAATAAATAAATAGAGGCGCCTGGGTGGCTCAGCCATTAAGCGTCTGCGTTTGGCTCAGGTCATGGTCCCAGGGTCCTGGGATCGAGCCCCGCATCGGGCTCCCAGCTCAGCAGGAAGCCTGCTTCTCCCTCTCCCACTCCCCATTTGTGTTCCCTCTCTCACTGTGTCTCTCTCTGTCAAATAAATAAAATCTTTAAAAATAAATAAGTAAATAAATAAATAAATAAAAATACTAATAAAATGAGTTCAATAGCGCATTTAAAGGATTATACACCATAACCAAGTTGGATCTATCCCTAGAATGCAAGGATGATTCGACATACAAAACTCAATTGACAGAGTATACCACATTAACAGAATAAAGGACAAAAACAATATGATCATCTCAACTGATGCAGAAAAATCATTTAACAAAATCAATACCCTTTCATGATAAAAACATTCAATGAACTGGAACAGAAGTAAACTATCTCAACATAATAAAGGCTATATATGAAAAGCCCACAGCTAACATCATACTCAGTGGTTAAAGACCGAAAGCTTTTCCTCAAAGATCAGGGAAAAGGCAAGTATGCCCACTCCTGCCATTTCTATCCAACATACTATTGGAAATCTGGAAGGACTAGAGACACTAATCTAAATTCCAGGTGTTGACAACTGCACAGGTAGCCAGATCCTGCATGTGAGGCATCGCCATTATACCAACAAGGATTTGATAAGGGGGACATTCTGAGCAGTCACTTGATAACCAACTGGACAAGAAAAAGAAATAACAGGATTATAACAAACTCAAAAACTGTGCACCAAAGGAAACAATCAACAGAGTGAAAGACAATCCACAAAACAGCAGAAAATACCTACAAATCATATATTCAGTAAGGGGTTAATATGCATAATATGTAAGGAACTCCTACAACTCAAAACAAAAATGACCCAATTCAAAAGTGGGCAAGACTTGAATAGACAGTTCTACAAAGAAGATATATAAATGGCCAAAAAAAAAAAATGAAAAAAAAGTGCAACATCACTAATCATTACAGAAATGCAAATCAAAACCACAATGAGGTATTACCTCACAACCATTTAGATAATCACTAATAAAAGAGCAGAATGACGAACATAAAGAGAAATTAGAACCCTGATGCATTGCTGGTAGGAATGTAAAATGGTGCAGCCCCTACAGAAAAACAATATGGAGGTTCCTCAAAAAATTAAAAAATTCCTCTTCCTGGGTAATATCCAAAAGAATTCAAAGCAGGATCTTGAAGAGATATTTGCACACCCATGTTCATTGCAGCATTATTTACAATAGCCAAGAGGTAGAAACAACCCAAATGTCCATCGACAGATGAATGGATAAAGAAAATGTGGTATATACATACAATGAATATTACACAGCCTTAAAAAAGGAGGAGGTCACATGATAGAACATAAGTGAACACTGAGGACATGATGTTGAGTGAAATAAGCTAGTCACAGAATGACAAATACCGTGTGATTCCACTCACATGAAGGATCTAAAGTAGTTAAAATCACAGAAATGTAAAGCAGAAAGATGGTTGCCAAGGTCTGGAAGGGAGGGAGAAGGAAGAATCAATGCTTACTGGGCATAAGTTTGAAAAAAGAAATGAAGATGGGAAAATTTGTAAGAAAGGAAACAAACACACTCAAATGTAGCCTCCATAGACTATAAAATGTATGATGTAACAATCAACATATATTGCACACTCTGGTCCCAACTTCATAAATACTGATAAAGAGGTATGTCTAGAAGAAGGCACTGACAAAAGTTGGATGTAAAATACATACATTAAAAGTAGCAGATGCAAAAGAGGGTAACCAGAGAAAGTAAGTGGGAAGGTAGGGAAACCCTTTAAGCCCACAACAAACAGGTACAAACAAAAGAGCTTTAGATGGCCTCACAGCAGGTAAGAGGTTCCAATCTTCTTTAATAAGATAACATGAGTAATTCAAGTTGGAATAAAGTCATTCACCTTAACCAAAAATAACCACCCAGCTGCAAAGAACAACTACCAACTAAAAGGGACTGAACCCTTTAAAAGATACAGGGAACCTGGAAGCAAGAACCCTTCTGGAACTAGGATAGGAACTAGCAACCTGGGATATTTAAACAGTGTAATACAAAAATTCAAACCTACTACATCTCTTTGACAATCAGATGTCTAATGTGTGCACTCCAACATATAGCTAATAGCAATCCAGGGTCTACATTATTCAGCATATGGAAACCTACCTGATGGTAGTGAGCAGAGGAATCTCAGAGGATATACAGCTGCTGTCAAAGATTCTGCAAAACAAAGATCAAGAACAAAGTAACACCCTTTTTACTGTTTCTTAAAAATTTTCTGAAAGTCAGTGTATTTAACAAGTTTTTCATTGGTTCATGACATGAAATATGATTGCTACTTTAAAATATACAGAATCAGGATTTAACAAGCTTCAGCTAATATATTTAACAAAAATTACAAGAAATATCATAAAATTCAGTGCTTTATAGTTTGGTGTAGAAATAATTTATTTAAACACTATTACCCCAAATTTAAAATGCACATTATAAAGTGATAATCTGGATTCTATATTGAGATTCACAATAATTATAGATCATATATAAAGGGATGTGGTCTGAAAATGTACAAATAACCTAAAAGTTTTTGCACATATCAAGAGCAATTTCCCCATGAGACTCATTAGTTGAGGGACTGAACAGTGTCATTTCCAGATGCTGGCAAGACTATGACTGACCAGTAACCACGGGGAGGAGTTCTTGTGGGGTAGCTCAAAGAGTCTAGAAGCCTCCACTAGGTAAAGAAACTAACCACATCACACCACCTCCCCCTTCTTCTTGCACCTAGCAATTCCAGTGTAGTTTCTTGGCACCTACAGCTTATTGCCTAATTAGATTACTAGAAAGCTAACTCACTAACAGCTAATGTAAACTCTGCAGTGCAAATGAACAGGAATGGTTAAAATTGGTAGCTTCTGAGACAAAGAAAACTGTATGGGTAGAAAGGGGACAATGCGCTGCCACTGTCTAGTGACTAAATCTCTTAATGTACCCTCCTGGTAATGCTCACAAACTTTACTAGAAATTGGGCACAGTTTCTAGTAAACTGTCACAAAGTGAAGACCATGCTCTTCCCAACAGAAGAGTCTAAACAGAAATTAGATGCCTTTCTAAAGCTTGGCCCACAGTATACATTCAACAGATACTTGCTGAATGAATAATGAACGAACTCCAGAATCACTTACGGTAAAACTCTTATAAAATGACAAATGCTTATAATGCTAAGAAAATCAGGGATTATAGAAGAGAACAAAATCATTTCCTTTGTGGTTGTATTAACTTCTCTACATTTCTTTTATTGTCATTATTTTCTGTTTTTGGTTCAAGTGGTTTATATTACATGTTTAAAGCCATTTTTAGGAAGTAGCTATAGAAAGGTACCAAAGCTAAAACCATAAAACTGTATCCAGTTGTTTGTACAGAAGCCCAATTATTACTATCTTTTCTGCCTGCCCATGGCCTGGGGCTCTGCAATTTCCACTGAGCACTTCATGTGTAGGGTAGACCCCACCTGCCTAACCTAAGAGTTTGTCCCTATGTTAAAATTATCTTTCTTCGAACATATCACAAGCCTGGTTTTATTGGGACTTCTGGGACTATTCAGTGCTGAAAGGGAAGCCTGACATCTACCCCCTGGGGTACCTACAGACCTTCCCTGCCAAACTCAAGGAAATTTCCAGACCCCAAAACTGCTGAAAAACCTTTAAATACAGGTTACTGATTTGGCCAGGAACACAGAAATGGCTACAAAACAATAAAACTAGCAATTTAATAGGGAGCAGTAGTAAACAAAGCTACTGGTTTACACTAGCTACAGACTCTTTAGATTCCTTAACAATGCATTTCTGGGTGGCTCAGTGGTTAAGCGTCTGCCTTCGGCTCAGGTCATGATCCCAGGGTCCTGGGATCCAGCCCTGCATCGGGCTCCCTGCTCCGTGGGAAGCCTGCTTTTCCTTCTCCCACTCCCTCTGCTTATGTTCCCTCTCTAGCTATGTCTCTGTCAAATAAATAAAATCTTAAAAAAAAAAAAAAATGCATTTCTATCTCCCCAATTTACCTCAGCTTACAATCAGCACATGTGGTCACTACTCTGTTACCAGTAAGAGGTGAAAAATAGGCAGAAGCGATGCTCTTTGTGTGTTCAGTCAAAGAAATCAAAGGCTGGCTTCTCCTGGGATTCAGGTGCCTTGTATCATAAATATGAATATCCCTGTAAGCGGAGGAATAATTCTCAGTGTTGCCACAGTACATGTAGTGAGCTCTCAAACAGTGCTGAACACAGACACACAGAATACTCATTACATTGAAGAACACTCTGATCTGTAATAATTTTACAAACACTGTATAGATAAAAAATGAAATATTAGAAAAATTCCATAACTACAGAATATATATGAAGCCAGTGGATAATACTGAGACAAGATTCTAGTTGGTTTTCCAGTCTCTCAGAAGAAAATAAAAACACGGACCAAGTTATAGGTCACATATAACTTTTTTTTTTTTTTTACAAGTTTTCTTTTTTTTTAACTTTTTTTTTTTTTTTAAGATTTATTTATTTATTTGAGAGACAGAGAGAGTATAAGCAGGGGGAGAGGCAGAGGGAGAAGCAGACTCCCCACTGAGCTGGGAGCTGGATATGGGGCTCGATCCCAAGACCTGGAGATCATGACCTGGGCCGAAGGCAAACACTTAACCATCTGAGCCACGCTACAAGTTTTCTTCTCAAAAGACTAGAAGTAAATGAATATGGGGGCGCCTGGATGGCTCAGTCGGTTACGCATCTGCCTTTGGCTCAGGTCATGATCTCAGGGTTCTGGGATCAAGCTACGCATTGGGCTTCCTGCTCAGCAGGGAGTCTGCTTCTGCCCCTCCCCTCTGCTCGTGTTCTCTCTCTTTCAAATAAATAAATAAAATCTTAAAAAAAAAATAGTAAATGCACATGTCAAGGAAAACAAAAATGTGTTTTTGTTTTAATACTTTCACTATTCATTAAATCCAAAAGAATCTTTTTTTTCAAAAGAATCTCTCTTTAAAAAAAAAATCATACTAAAAAACCCTCAATTGTTGTAGAAAGAAAAATTATTTAGCTATATGGGTATCACAGAAGTCAGTTATCTTTGACATCCAAACTACAGCAGTAGTCCCTCAGGGCACCTGGATGGTTCAGTCGGTTAAACGTCCGACTCTTGGTTTCAGCTCAGGTCATAATCTCAGTCCTGGGATCAAGCCCAGCATCGAGCTCCGCACTCAGCAGAGAGTTGGCTTGAGGATATTCTCTCTCTCTCTCCCCCCCCTCCCCCCCACTTGCACTCACTCTGTCTCTAATAAATAAATCTTTAAAAAACAAATAAATAGAACAGTATTCCTAACTTTAAAAGGCATAAATCACAAAACTTTATGAAGAACATACCTCAATCCTGCAGTGATAAAATACTGTCTATGCACTGGGTGAACATGAACAGTTCTTATTTTGCTCAAAGAAGAATTGATAAGTTTCTCGTAAGAAGTTCCAGATGTCCGTCTATCTACCAGTGATATATTTCCATTCCAGTGTCCTACTATTAAAGTGGAGGCATCTTCTCCCAAGAAGTCAAAAGAGGAAAAGCTACTTCTTTCATCTCTATATACCTAAGGATACAAATAACAACCAACGTATAAATTCTTTGGTAAAAAAGTTATAAAACACTTTACCTAATAATTTCATTTATCCTCCCATCATCCCACAGAATGCACAGGGCAAAATGATCATCTTGTTTTACAGAGATGGAAACCAAGGCATTGATCAGCTGTGAGACTCACCTACAATCAAATAGCCCATCCACCCATCTCAGGGTTACATGCCAAATCTCTTAAATCCAATAAACCTCAGCTGCAGATCTATTCTGTGACACTTACTAGGAAATGAACTAAATGTGAATTCCACCCAACTGAAATACCTTAATATACCAAGTAATTTTGCCAACCAAGTCCAAAAATATATGGCCAAATGCTCATCACTCACTCACTCTTGGTAGAAGTGTAAATAAATAAATAAATTTCTGACAACTAATCAGAGTACATGTATCAAAATATTTAATGCTTGTACCCTCTGACCCAATAATTTATCTAAGATATATATAAAGATGCCTATTGCAAGACTGCCTATAATAGCAATAAGAAGCAACCTAAATGTCCACCAAAAGAGACCTGTTTAAATAAATGATGGTACATCTCTACTTTGAAACACCATGCATTGCTAAAAAGAATGAGACAGATTTGTACTACAATCTGTCCATACTACCAAGTGAAAAAAGCAAGTTGCAAAAATGTATATAGTATGAATCCATTAGTGCAAATGAAAAAAACTCTACCTCCATATGCTTGTAAGTATATGCGCACTTTCTGGAAGCATACCTAACCACAATTCTTAACACTGAATCACTAGTTGCTGATTTTTAGTTTTAATAAAAAGTTATATGTACTATTATAAACTGAGGTTAACAAATTAATATACCGAAGGTATCACAACCCCTGTACATCCAAAAAAGCCCCAAATAAAACCTGAAGTATTCAGTCAGTATATTAAAATGGCTAAGTGCAGGAGCTTAATTGCAGTGGAGTCAGACAGACCCAAGTGAAAATTCTAGCACTGCCATTTATGTCCCTGAGCAAGCCAATAAACCTCTTTACCTCGTTTTCTCAACTGTTAAATGGGGATAACATTACTTATTTCATAGGGTGTTATAAGGTTTAACAATATATATATAAAGCTCTCAGATTAATGCCTAACACAAGGTAACTGTTCCATCAGTAGTATCAGGGGCACATTACTTATACATGCAACAACATGGATGAATCTTAGAAGTATTATGCTAGGTGAAAGAAGCCAGACATAAAAAACTTCATACCATATGACTCCATTTATTTGACATCTTGGAGAAGACAAAATTATAGGGACAGTAATCATATCAGTGGTTGTCAGGAGTGTGGGAAGGGGGAGGGGACTGACTACAAAAGGTCACAAGGTGATTTTTTTCAGGTGATGGAAATTTTCTGTATCTTGATTGTGGTGGCAGTTACATAGGTGTAAAAAATTTGCCAAAACTCATAGAACCATACACTTAAAAGGATAAATTTTATTGTATATAACTTACACCTCAATAAACCTGACTTTAAATATATAAGTGGAGAAACTTTACAACTCAGTACTAAAAAGATAGATAACCCAATTAAAAATGAGACAAAGAATCCAACATTTAGAGAAATCAACAGTTCTCTAAATAAATACAAAGGGCCAATAAGCAGGTGAAAAGACACTCAGCATCATTAATCATTAGGGAAATGAGGGTCAAATCCATAATGGCATATGACTTCATACTCACTAGGATGGCTACAGTCACCAGCAGTAAGTGTTGGCAAAGATGTGGAAAAATTGGAATACTCATATATTGTTGATAAGTATGTAAACAGTGAAGCCACTCTGGAAAACAGTTTGATAGTTCCTCAAAATATTAAACACAAGAGTTACCATATGACCAAGGAACTCCACACCTAGGTATATACCCAAGAGAAATGAAAGCATATGTTCACACATAACTTGTACATCAAAAACAAAACAACTTGTACATCAATGTCCATAACAACATTATTTTCAATAGTAAAAAATGAAAACAACCCAAATGTTCATCAACTAATGAATGGATGAGTAAAATGTGGTATATCCATACAGTGAAATATTACTCAGCCATAAAAAGGAATGAAGTAATGACACATTCTACAACATGGATGAACTTTGAAAACATTGTTATGTAAAAGAATGCAGTCACAAAAGACTACAAATTGTGAGATTCCATTTATATGAAATGTCCAGAAAGGTATATACTGCCTGGGTGGCACAGCTGGTTGAGAGGCTGATTCTTGTTTTCAGCTCAGGTCACGATCTTGGGTTCCTGGGATCGAGTCCTGAGTTAGGCTCCATGCTCAGCACAGAGTCTATTTCAGGATTTTCTCTCTCTCCTTTTGCCTCTGTCCCTCCCCTTGCTCATTCATGCACTCCCTCTCAAATAAATCTTTTTTTTTTTTTTTTTAATTTGAGAGAGAGAAAGAAAGATTGAGAGAACGAGTGGGAGGAGGGACAGAGGGAGAAGCAGATTCCCGGCAGAGCAGGGAGCCTGATGCGGGACTCAATCCCAGGACCCCACGATCACAACCTGAGCTGAAGGCAGATGCTTAATCGACTGAGCCATCCAGGTGCCATCAAACAAATAAAGCCTTAAAAAAAAAAAAAAAAAAAAAAAAAGAGGGTGCCTGGGTGGCTCAGTTGGTTAAGCAACTGCCTTCAGCTCAGGTCAGGATCCTGGAGTCCCAGGATCGAGTCCCACATCGGGCTCCCCACTCAGTGGGGAGTCTGCTTCTTCCTCTCACCCTCTCCCCTCTCATGCTCTCTCTCACTCTCTCTCAAATAAATAAATAAAATCTTAAAAAAAAAAAAAAAAAGAAAGACAAACACACACCCAACATCACCCTCAATGGTGAAAAATTGAGTTTTTCATCTAAGATCAGGAACAAGGCAAAGATGTATACTCTAACCAGTTTTATTCAACATAGTACTGCAAGTCCTAGCACAATAGACAAAAAGAAATAAAAGGCATCCAAATTGATATGGAAAACATAAAACTGTCATTGTTTGCAGATGTCAGCATACTATACATAGGAAACCCTAAAGACTCCACCAAAAAGCTATCAGAAGTAATAAATGAATTCAGGAAAGTTGCGGGATATAAAATTAATATAAAGAAATATGTTGCATTTACATACACTCATAATAACAAAGTAGCAGAAAGAGAAATTAAGAAAACAATTCCATTTACAATTGTACCAAAAAGGGGTGCCTGGGTAGCACAGTTGGTTAAGTGTCCGACTCTGGGTTTTGGCTCAGGTCGTGATCTCACAGTTGTGAGGTGCTCACTTAGTGCAGAGGCTGCTTGAGACTTTCTCTCCCTCTCCCTCTGTCCTTACCCCACCCCCACTCTCTCTCTCTCAAATGAATAAATAAATCTTTAAAAAAATTGCACCAAAAAGAATAACTAGGAATAAATTTATTTTATTTTTTTTTAAAGATTTATTTATTTGACAGAGAGAGACACAGCGAGAGAGGGAACACAAGCAGGAGGAGTGGGAGAGGGAGAAGCAGGCTCTCCACAGAGCAGAGAGCCCGACGTAGGGCTCGATCCCAGGACCCTGGGATCATGACCTGAGCCGAAGGCAGACACTTAACAACTGAGCAAGCCACCCAGGCGCCCCTAACTAGGAATAAACTTAACCAAGGACATAAAAGACCTGTACTCTGAAAACTATAAAATGATCAAAGACATTGAAGATGACACAAATGGAAAGATATACCATACTCACAGACTGAAAGAACCAATACTGTTAAAATGTCTGTACTACTCAAAGTAATCTACAGATGCAGTGCAATCCCTATCAACATACAAAAAGCATTTTTCAGAGCTAGAACTAACAATCCTAAAATTTGTATGGAACCATAAAAGAATCCAAATAAAGCAATCTCAAGAAAGAACAAAGATGGGGAGGATCACAATCCCAGATTTCAAGATATATTACAAAGTTGTAGTAATCAAAACAGTATGGTATGCGACAAAAATAGATCACCGGAGCAGAATAGAGAGCCCAGAAATAAACCCATGATTATATGGTCAATTAATCTATGACAAAGGAGGCAAGAATATACAATGGGGAAGACAGTCTCTTCAATAAATGGTGCTGGGAAAACTGGACAGCTACATGAAAAAAATGAAACTGGACCACTTTCTGACACCATACACAAAAATAAACCCAAATGGGGGTGCCTGGCTGGCTCAGTTAGTAGAGCATGCTACTCTTGATTGTGTCATCATGAGTTCAAGCCCACATTGGGTGTAGAGCTTCTTTATTTTATTTTTTTATTTTTAAAGATTTTATTTATTTATTTGACAGAGAGATAGAGAGAGAGAGAACAAGTACGCAGAGAGGCAGGCAGAGGGAGAGGGAGAAGCAGGCTCCCCACTGAGCAGGGAGCCCGATGCGGGGCTCGATCCCAGGACCCTGGGATCATGACCTGAGCCGAAGGCAGAGGCTTAACCGACTGAGCCACCCAGGCGCCCCAGGAGAGCTTCTTTAAAAATTAATTAATAAATTAATAAGAACTGAAAATGGATTAAAGACCTAAATGTGAGATCTAAAATCATGGAACTCCTTGGGGCACCTGGGTGGCTCAGTTGGTTAAGCAACTGCCTTCGGCTCAGGTCATGATCCTGGAGTCCTGGGATTGAGTCCCACATCGGGCTCCCTGCTCAGCAGGGAGTCTGCTTCTCCCTCTGACCCACCCCCATGCTCTCTCTCTCTCATTCTCTCTCTCAAATAAATAAATAAATAAAATCTTTAAAAAAATAAAACCATACAACTCCTAAAAGAAAACATAGGCAGTAATCTCTTTGACACCAGACTTAGCAACATTTTTCTAGGTATGTCTCCAAAGGTAAGGGAAACAAAAGCAAAAATAAAAGAGATTACTGCCTAATTTTGCTAAGTGAAATTAAGTTAGACAGAGAAAGACAAATAGCATGATTTCACTTATATGAAATCTAAAAAACAAATGAACAAAACAAAAAAAGCAGGAACAGACCATAAATAGAACTGGTGATTGTCAGAGGGATTCGGAGGGGTGGGGGGAGAATAGGCAAAATGAGTGAAGGGGAATGGCAGATACAGGCTTCTAGTAATGGAATAAATACAGGAATAAAAAAGGATAAAATGTACAGCATAGGGAATACAATCAATGGTAATGTAGTAGCATTGCATGATGACAGATGGTAGCTACACTTGTGGTGAGCACAGCATAATGTATAGAGTTGGTGAGCCACTATGTAGTACACCTGAAACTAATGTAACATTGTGTGTCAACTATACTTTAATAAAAAAAATAGTAATACAAAATAAAAGTTTTTACATAAATTAAAAAATAGTAAGAGCAAACACTTACGTGTCTGGCTGTATTCTGACCACTTAATTAATCTGCCTCAGGTCATTCAATCCTCATGACAACCCTATGAGGTAGGTACTATTACCATCCCATTTCACAACTAAGGAAATTGATGCACAAAGAGGTTAAATAACTTCCAAGGTCACACAAGTAGTAACAAATGGTCTGGGATTCAAACTTAAGTAGTGTACTTCTAAAGTTCCTATTCTATATCACTTCACCCACTCTGATTGGTATAATAATCATTCATGTGGCATTTCATAAAGAATCCAGAATATCATCTCAAGTCAATATGTAAACACATTAACATTTACCTCTTCAAAAATAGCCTTCGAAAAATCCCCACATCGTAACGTGCCATCATAGCTCAGTGACAGTATGTGAGCCGGATTCGCAGGTGAGAAGTAAAGACAACTAACTGGCTGACTGTGGGGTTGGAAAACATAAACTCCATCTTCTTTAGATTGGTGAGTCTGTAAGAGAGTTGGGAGCAGGGAGAGAGACAAAAACTAGTGAAAAGTAGTAACACTTTCTGTCATTAAACTATTTATGTCTGTATTACATTCAGTCTTTTTTTAGTCTGTAATTATGCCCACCTCATTCAGAAGGTCAGAACTAAAACCTTTCTATTATCACTAAATTACTTTTTTCTAATTTTCAATCCAACAATACTGTCACATTTAACAGTTTCCAGCAACTAGCAAACTAGTTTTCTCATAATGCAGAAGGAAAAAAATTACTGTTTATTATGACTTTAGTTCATGAAATCCTCAGGAAATGAGAAATCTGCTCTTTATTTCACATACAGCATAATTCCCTAATACTAAAAACATATCAATACCATTACTACTTTGCTTCCTCAGCATGCTTCTATAAATCAGTCTAAGCACAATTTTCATAAGGTATTTGGTCCTGACACAAAATGGTAATTTAAAAAATATTTTATCCCTGGGGCTTCTGACGACCCTTGATTTCAACTCCGGTCTTGATCTCAGGGTCATGAGTTCAAGCCCCATGTTCTATCCCCTAAATATACCATGAAAAATGCATGTATTTCAATTCCACATTAATATTATTACTACTTCTAGGGATTATCCTTTCCACAACTGGATTACCAATTCCTAAATCATCACTTCTCAGATCTGGATAAGCTATATTCCTATGCCATATGTCATATTATGAATCAGAACTATCATCTCCAAATCTGGCTTAATCTGCTCTGAAATACTCAAGCATTTTTGTTTTCTTCTTTTTTTATTTTAAATTTAAACAGAAGAATTTTTTTAAAGGAAAAAAAGGGAAAAAATTATAATCATATTCACTCCTCATCCTATCCAGAGTTAACCACTGTAAATATCTTCACATACTTGTGTATAGCGTTTATTTTTTAGAAAAACAAAACTCTCCATTGTTATAAAAAACCTAAATACAGAAATGTAGAAAGACAATTATTAAAAATCACTCCAAATCCAAAATTACCTAAAATTATCATTAAAACACTAAGCTATTATATCTTTATAAGTACTTAAACAGTTAGAATGACAGAGAAGAAATTTAGAAAAAAATAAGACCATGCTACATATGCCATTTTTAACAGTATTAAATTTAACTACACTTCAAAATAATAAAAGAAAATCAAGCTGAAGGAATTTTTGAAGTTTGAGTACAGCTGGGGATTAGGGGCACCAACTCACCATGCAGTTGAACCACATATAACTTTTGACTACCCCAAAACTTAACTACTAATACCCTACTGTTGACTGACATCCTTAATAATAACATAAACAGTCAATTAACACATTTCGTATGTTATGCATATTATATACTGTACTTTTACAATAGAGTAAGCTAGAGAAAAGAAATAATAAAATTATAAGGAAAAGAAAATACATTCACAGTACTGCATTGTTTTTCAATACCGTAAGTTTATGTCATCTGTTTACTAGATAAATCATGTCAGTACCTGTTAATATTATCTTATATGATACAAAACACTGCAGATATTATATATATTACTAACACTAAACATCAAAAATGAAAACATGTGAAAAACAAATTCATATTTACTGACAGGTGTAACAACTCATGCATTGATAATAAAGTGGCAATAGGACTGCTTTATGATAGCCTAGTGTAATCAATACAATAGCTTCACAGTAGCCTAGCCTATACACTAATGAATGACTCCCTATAATATGGTATATGGTATTACAGTCATATTCACAAGGCAGTACTGGAAAGTTACTTTTTTTAAAAAAAAAGCCACTTATCTGTGATGATAGGCTGATAGTTTCTTCAATAACAAGAGAGAAAGATATACTCTATGGTAATATAATTCTTTGAAAGTAAAATTATAAAACAGTAAGAAAGCTAACACATAATTAATTTTATATTAAATACTATCCACCTTATGCCTATGTAAGGAAAGGCTATCCACTTCCATACAAGTCTTGCACACGATTTTCTACACAATGACTACTTAGGCGATGAGGATGATAATGACACAAAAATGTCTCATATACTTCTTGCTTATAGTTGTACAGTTACTAGATTTTCACATGAAGACAGACACATATACAACAGATAAATTTATTTTATTTTTTCAAAGATTTTATTTATTTGAGAGCATGAGAGAGAGAGAGAGAGAGACCACGAGCAGAGGGAGGGGCAGAGGGAGAAGCAGGCTCCCTGCTGAGCAAGGAGCCCGATATGGGACTTGACCCCAGGACCTTGGGATCATGACCTGAGCCGAAGGCAGACGCTTAACTGACTGAGCCACCCAGGCATCCTACAACAGATAAATTTATTAACTGTACAGCAGGATGACTATTTACTAAGTGGAATGGATCATCATAAAGGTCTTCATCCTCACTGTCTTTACGCTGAGTAGGCTGAAGATGAGGAAGAGCTGGGCCTTGCTGTCTCAGGGGTGACAGCAACAGAAGAGGTGGAGACGGTAGATGGAGAGGCAGGAGAGGCAGGCACACTGAGTGTAACTTTATGGAGTACATCATAATTGCTGACTTTTTTGTTTTTTCGTATCTCTAAAAATATTTCTATACATACAGTACCAATTCTTCCACCATTTGCTTTAGTTACAGTG
Source organism: Neomonachus schauinslandi (assembly GCF_002201575.2). Taxonomy (NCBI): domain Eukaryota; kingdom Metazoa; phylum Chordata; class Mammalia; order Carnivora; family Phocidae; genus Neomonachus; species Neomonachus schauinslandi. The sequence continues at coordinate 84,436,731 of NC_058411.1, read as the reverse complement.
CCCATACCACAGAAGGGTCCATGTTGTAAAAGTCAAAAGCAGCCTTGAATAATCAAAATGCTTCTGCCAGATTGACTAATGTCAATTTGTTTTCTAAAACTGCTTCATCATGTGGCACTGGTTCAGAAGCACTCACCTCCAACAAGCATTCTTCTCTTAATTCCTCTCTCTGGTGGGGAGTCTTTTGGCTCTTGAATTCCTCCAAGATCCATATCCTGAAACCCTTCACTCCCACCATTTTTGCCATACCACAATCTCTTTCATGATTTCCTTGTCTCTGTCATAAATCCTGTGAAGTCATGTACAACATCTGGACATAGTTTTCTCTAGCAGGAATTTATTCTTTCAGGCTTGTTTTAATGGCTTTTTCTATAACAACAATGGTATCTTCAATGGTGTTATCTTTCTAGACTTTCATGTTTTCTCTGCTGAGGTTCTCTTCCATAATGTTGACAACCTTTTCTATAGAGTACCATGTGCTATGAGCCTTAAAGGTCCTTAATGACCCCTTGATCTAGAGGTTGAATTAGAGACACCATGTTTGGGGGTAACACTTTCATGCCTTTGGTGTTGAACTCATGGGGTTCTGTGTAGCCAGGGGCATTGTCCAATATCAAAAGAACTTTAAAAGGCAGTCCCTTACTGACAAAGTACTTCCTGACTTCAGGGAAAAAGCATTAATGAATCCAATCCAGAAAAGTGCTCTTGTTTCCAGGACTTCCTGTTGTACAGCCAAGACTGGCAGCTCATGTTTATCTTTTCCCTTCAAGGTTGGGGATTAGCAGCTTTATAGATGAGGGCAGTCCTGATCACAAACCCAACTGTATTTGCACAGAAGAGCAGAGTTAGCCTATTCCTTCCTGCCTTCAATCCTGGTGCTCACTTCTCTTCCTTACTAATAAATGTCCTTTGTGGCACTTTTTTTTTTTTTTTCCAGAATGCACTTTCCTCTGAATTAGAAACCTGTTCAGGCAGATACCCTTTCTCAGTAATTTTCTTAATGGTGTCTGGGAACTTGTCTGCAGTCTTGGGTCAGCAGATGCTGCTTCTCCTGTTATCCTGACATTTTTTAAGACAAACTTCTTTCTAAAATTATCAAACCATCCTTTGCTGGCATTAAATTCTCCAGCTTTAGATCTTTCACCTTCCATTTGTTTTGTCATATGATGACTTCAATTTTTCTCAAATCATATTAGTCTATAGGTATGTCTTTCTTAGAGCAATCCTATACCCACATAAAAGCGGCATCTTCAATACGAGATAAAAAGGTATTTTGCAAAAAGTACAAGGCTTTCCACATCTGCTGGAGTAGCTGCAGCAAGGGCTTTACAAATTTTTTCTTTTTTTTTTACAGTAGTCCTTATGCTAGATTCATTTATCTTGAAATGCCGGGTAACTGCTGCTACCGACCTCAATTTATAGTATTTATCAAGCAATTCAACTCTTTCCTGTACTGTCCTGAATTTTCTGTTTCTTGGGCGCACTTCCCAGAATCATTAGTGGCACTTCATATGAGTCCTATGGTGTTACTCAAGGTGTATAGTATTGCACTAAAGACAATGAAAAATATGCAAGAATCTCGAGAGATCACTTTTTCAGCAATACACAATTTATGGGAGATAAACCATGCACATGGAGATGACTGGTGTTTCAAGGAGATACTTGCTATAATTAAGCTCACCACAATAGCAACAGAATAGCTAGGAGATTTTTAGAGTAGTACAATAGTATAACAATAATTTTATGCAGTTATGATTTAATACTGCATTTTTACATTTATTTACATTTCTCTTGACTGTGAATGGTGCCACATAGGATCTGTGTTTGCTGAAGATTTGAAAAATGTTAACTTTTTATAAAATAGATTTGTATATATTTTATGGTAGTAAATGAAAAAACAGACTAGTATCTACATGTATTTTATGCATTCATGACACACCTTTTTTAATTTTTTCAGTATTTCTAAGCTACATGGTTCATCTACAAGTTTTTTTCAAATTGTCACAATCTCCAAAAAACTTTCCAATCCGTGTATAAGTGGACCCACACAGTTCAAACCATGTTAAGGGTCAACTGTATTTCTAACTATATCAAGCGATATCCCCTAAAAAGGAAAAAGTATAAAACAAAAGGAGTGGTAGTCATTATGCTTTATTTTTTTAACTATGTCTCAATTTTAGACATTTTCTGTTGATTGAGAGCATTATTTTCATCCCTTCACCAATCTCCCCTTTCTCCATCTCTATTATTTTGTTATATTGTTATTTTTATTTTGTCCAGGTTGATAACACTCACATCCAGTTCCATAAACATAGCTCATATAGCTATTTAATATTAGTTCTGCATTTGAATGATTCAATGCCCATCACCAATTCTTTTGTCAAGCTTCTCCATACTTCAATTCTTAATTTTGATTTACTCTTAATTGGCTGAGATTTGCTCTGTTTTTTTTTTTTTTCTAGATGAACTCACAGGTCTTGAATTTCTTGAGTTTTTTCACATGTGAGAATACCTACCAGCTGCCTTTAATTAGAAATGTATCTTGGGCTGCTAAGTATTCTGGGCCATACTTCTCTCAGAACTTTGTAGACATTACATGAAATACTGTTGAAGAAAACAGAAAAGCCTGACTCTTTCCCTTGAATATAATTTATTTATTCTGCCTAAAGAATTCTTTATCCTTTAAGTTTCAAGTTTTCCTAGAACATGGTATATACATTCAATCTGCCAATTCCATTGTGTCTTTTCAGAAGAATTCTCTTTGAATATATTTTCTGTTCCACTGTTGGGTCATCTTTGACTGTCTTCCCTTACCTATTGGCTTGTCTGTGTTTGAGATTACCTCAAATCTTTAATGTCTGTAATTTAGTTTTCAGCAATGTCTATTCTGTTCCTTGCTTTTGTCTAATTTATTAGTTTCTATTTGATCTTCAATTTGCTTCCTTAGTTCTGCAATCCCCTCTTCCATCTCATTCTCTTGTTTTATCATCTTATTTCTGAGTATTATTTTACCAAATAATGTTATTAACTTGCTCCACAGCAGCACTGTCCAAAAGAACTTTCTGAGATGAAAAAAATGTTATATGTGTGCACTATCAATGTAGTATCCACTAGCTATGTGTGGCTATTAAGCACTTAAAAAGTGCCTAGTGTAGGGGCGCCTGGGTGGCTCAGTCGTTAAGTGTCTGCCTTCGGCTCAGGTCATGATCCCAGGGTCCTGGGATCGAGCCCTGCATCAGGCTCCCTGCAGGAAGCCTGCTTCTCCCTCTCCCATTCCCCCTGCTTGTGCTCCCTCTCTCACTGTGTCTCTCTCTGTCAAATAAATAAATAAAATCTTAAAAAAAAAAAAAGTGCCTAGTGTAACTGAAGAACTAAATTTTCTTTTTTAATTTAAATATAGTCTTTTTTAAAAAAAGATTTATTTATTTGAGAGAGAGAGGGAGGGAGAGCACATGAGCAGGTGGGGGAGGGGCAGAGGAGAGAGAGAAGCAGACTCCCCACTGCACAGGAAGCCCGACGTAGGGCTCGATTCCAGGACCCCAAGATCATGACCTAAGCCCAAGGCAGATGCCCAACTGACTGAGCCACCCAGGTGCCCCATAAATGTAAACAGTCTCTTAGAACCAGTAGCTACTATACTGAACAATAGAGTTCTACAGTCTGGAACTGAAAAGAATTTCCTTTCTTTCCTTGGGTTATGTTTCCCTTCTAGGTCTGTCTTTGCATGCTAGGTTCTTCTGTTGTTTTCGCAATAGTGTTTGTCTAGTTGCCAAGTCATTTCTTTTCCTTTCCATCATGCTTGAATTGCTCTGTCCATGTTAGATGCTCTGATATAATATGTTGACTCTTTCTCCCAGTATCTGACATCAGTTCATTTTTTCCTCAGAAAAAGACAGGCTTTCCTGTAACCAAGAGGAAAGACAGGGGTAGGGAGCAGGAGGAGGGAGGTAGATAGGTGGTTTCAGCTGAAACAGTATGCTGTATTTGTTGGAATTCCTAGACTGGGAGATTCTATTCATTATTTTATATCAGGATTTATACCACCTACCTCGCAGGTTTCTGGGGAAGGACATGGCTTATACCACTCCCACAGACCAAGAAAATTTCCTTTGTAGAGAATTAGTCCTACTGTTCACTTTCCCCACTTCCCCTGTTTCCCCGCTTTCCCTATTCCTCACTCAAAAGAGGAAAAAATCTAAATATCTACTCAATGTACTTCTCTCTAGTTTTGAGAATATAGGTGAAAATCCTCAGGGTTTGGTCAATTCACCAATATGGATTTTGGTTGTAGGGCAAGGTAGAAGCTAAACCATGCTGTGGCCCCCACCCCCCAGCTGAGCTAAAGAAGTACACTGCATTAAGTTATACTTCTTCCTTACTGCTGTTTCTTTCTTTTTTTTTTTTTTTTACTTACTGATTTGACTGCTTTTTACTCATTCTATGCAAAATTCCAATTGCCCATTTTAATCTGAATATACCAGGTTAACAGAGCTTCTAGGGGCACCTAGTTCAATCGGTGGTGCATGCAACTCACGGTCTCAGGGTTATGAATTCGAGCCCCACATTAGATATTATTTTTAAGTAAAAAATAAAATCTTAAAAAAAAAAAAGAGTACTTCTTACTACTTTAAACCTAATTGAATGCAAGACCAGTTTGTTTTGAGCCTAGAAATGACTATCTGTGCACAGTGGATTGGAATAAGAAAACTGGAAATACAAGTACCATTTAAAACCAGTATGGTAATTCTAAAAGAGGAGATGGGGCCCTGGCCCAGCATAATCCCTCTTGTTCATTCCTTTGCGGTCTATACTCCAGCCATATGAACATTCTTCCAGGTCCTTAAATGTATCAGGTAGGTTTTCCCCTGCCTAAGGTCTTTGACATACTCTTCCCCTCGCCTGAAATACCCTTTCCCCTTTCTTTACTTGGTAAGAAAGGGGAAAGGAGGCTTGCCCTAATCCCCCAAGTTAGGCCAGCCCCCTGTAGTGTGTTTTCATTTACACTACTTTTCCTTCAGGCCATTAATCACAGTATATAATTCACTCCACTTATCAAATATGTAATTATGTATTTGGCCATTATTTCATTAATGCTGCTTTGGCCACTAAATTCTAAAATCTAAGAGGGCAGAGACAGTCTTTGCTCACAAATGTCTAATGGCTGGGAAATCATTAGAATATTACTTAGCACAAAATAATAAATGTGGAATGAATGAAGGAATGAATGGGTAACTGGGTGACTTAATAAAGGATAACTCAACTTTTGATTCCAGGTGACACTAGCAATCTGACAGAAAGTTAAGAGGAAAAACTGAGGGAGTGTCAAGGCAATTCAATGCAGGAAAGGACAGTCTTCTCAAAAAATGACAACTGGATATTCATATACAAAAAAATAAACTTGGGCCCTTACCTCACATCATATTTAAAAATTACTCAAGACGAATCAGCAAACTAAATGTGAAAGGAAAAACTATAAAATTTTTAGAACAAAAAACCAGGAAAAGCTCTTTAAAGCTTGGGGCTGCGGCGCCTGGGTGGCTCAGTCAGTTAAGCTACTGCCTTCAGCTCGGGTCATGATTTCAGGGTCCTGGGATCGAGCCCCTCATCAGGCTCCCTGCTCGGCAGGGAGCCTGCTTCTCCCTCTCCCTCTGCTGCTCCCCCTACTTGTGCTCTCTCGCTCTCTCTCTGTCAAATAAATAAAAATAAAATCTTAAAAAAAAAAAAAAAGTTTGGGGCTAGACAAAAATTTTTAAGCTATAACACCAAAAGCACAGTCCATTAAAAAATTTTTGACAAATTGGACATCATCAAAATTCAAAACTTTTGCACTTCAAAAGACAGCATTAAGGAAAAAAAAGACAGCATTAAGAAAATGAAAAAATGTCAAAGACTACAAGAAATATTTGCAAAACACATCTAATAAAGAATTTGTATCTAGAATTTACAAACTCTTCTAATTCAATAAGACAAACCTAATAAAAAAAATTTAAAAATTAAAAAAAAAGCCATTTCACCAAAGATATCCAAATGGCATAAAAGATGCTAAACATCATTAGTCATTAGGGAAATGCAAATCAAACCCACAATGAGATACCACTTCACATCCACCAGAAAGGCTATAATCAAAAAGACAGACAATAATAAACACTGGTGAGCATGTGGAAAAATCAGAACCCTCATATGTTGCTGGTGGGAATATTAAATGAGGCAATCACTTTGGAATGCAGTTTGGCAGTTCCTCAAAATGTTAACAAATTACCACAAGGCCCAGCAATTCTACCCCGTACCTACCCAAGAGGAATAACACATTTCCAAACAAAAATGTGTACACAAATGTTTATAGTAGCATTATTCAGAATGGCCAAAAAGTGGAAATAATCCAAATATCTATCAAGTGATAAAATGGATCAACAAAATCTGGTATAGTTAAACAATGGAATACTGTTCAACAATTTAAAAAGAATGAAATACTGATATATACTAAAACATAAATGAACCTTGAAAACATAACTCTAAGAGAAAGAAGTTAACATAAAAGACCACATACTGTATGATTCTATTTATATGACATGTCCAAAAAGGGCAAATTTATGGAGATCTGCCTGGGAATAAGAGTAATTAATTGGGGGATTAAATCTAAGTAGCCAAGAGGAACCTTTTAGGAATGATGAAAATGTTCTAAAACTGGAGTATGAAGATAGTTATACAACTCAGTAAAGCTATTAAAAATCATTGAATTGTACATTTAAAACATGAATTTTATAATATAAAAATTATGTTTTGATCAAGTTAATTTTGTTTTAAACTAGGGGAGCTGGGGGATGCACACAGGAGAGCAGCAGTATTGAGTTTTAGACCTGCTCAAGCTGTTAACATGATGGCAAAGTGTCTGGGACAATCAGAAGGTTGACAGAGATACTAGACTATAGAGACCTAGTAATACAGATTTTGGAGTCACCAGGAAAGACATGACAAAGGGACTTTTATACATGTCTTCAACTCTGTACAAATCAATCTACCCTGAAAAGATTTTCACTTGACTATGCTAATTTTCTATTTTTCCTTTTCAAAGTTCTTCAACCAATGATCTTTATCCATTGCTTTCATTTCTTCCACTACCCCATTCTTTTTTATTCACTCAAAGTCTGTGTTCCTTCCTTACCTCATTGTTGAAGCTATTCTCTCAACTAATGATACCCCATTTTCAAAACCAATGGCCTTTACTCCCATTCTTTTTAACTTACTTGCAAGAAGGCTTGTCCAACTCTGACCCATGAAACTCATCTCTTAGCTTTTATTACCTTATACTATTTTTAGACCTCTTCCCACTTCTCTACTTGTTTTATTTACCAAATACTTTTACCTCCCACCCTCACTCACACTTTAGCAAAATAAGGAAGAACTTATGCTCCAAAAACAAACGAGAATTTGGTATTTATCTCTCTCTTCTTCTCACAAAATCTGTTTATTAACCCCAACCAGCTTCAAGTTACCATAGTGTCTTCATCTCCATTTATTGTCCTTATGGTATTTTTCAGGCCTTTGTACTACTTTGCCAATAAGAAAATAAATTCAGAGAATATTAACTTGGCTTTTCCAATTTTGTGACCACCAAAAGCAATCCATGCAGAATTATATGTACAATGAAGGGAATTCAGTATCTGTTTGTAACTCATTAAAAAACAAATGGGATTATCCTAAGCAGATCCCTAGGAAGATATTTTTCCCAGTCCGAAAACTTTATTTTAAACATAATTAGAGGGTGCCTGGGTGGCTCAGTCGGTTAAGCATCTGCCTTCGGCTCAGATCATGATCCCAGGTTCCTGGAATCAAGTCTAGAATCCAGCTCCCTGCACAGCGGGGAGTCTGCTTCTCCCTCTGCCCCTCCCCTTTACCCCTCTCCCCTGCCCATGCTCCTGCGTGCTCGCACTCTCTCGAAAAATAAATAAATGAAAATCTTAAAATAAATAAGTATAAACATAATTAGAAAACTAAGAACTCTGTGTGATCTTTTCATATATACATTTAAAGGTATAACAGTTTCCTGTCAATTAACTTATGCTCAGATGACTAATAATATTCAAATTAAAAATGTTAAAGTTCGGGCGCCTGGGTGGCTCAGTTGGTTAAGCGACTGCCTTCGGCTCAGGTCATGATCCTGGAGTCCCGGGATCGAGTCCCGCATCGGGCTCCCTGCTCGGCAGGGAGCCTGCTTCTGCCTCTGACCCTCCCCCCTCTCATGTGCTCTCTCTCTCTCTCATTCTCTCTGTCTCAAATAAATAAATTAAAAAAAAAAAAAATGTTAAAGTTCTAGAAAGCCAACTAAAATTTCTCAATTTTAAAATTTGGTATCACAAAGCACAAAACTATAAATCTCAAGTAACATCTACAAACATGCAGCTCTAGGCTATTCTCCTATAGACTGTTTCAGTCAAATTTTATTATCTTCAAAAAATTAATAACTTACCAAATCCCAAAGTCCAACTTGCCCAGATTTGGCCCCAGCTGCCACCAAAGTTCTAATTTCTGATGGGTGGAGAGCCACAGAAAATATTGCGCCTTTGGTAACTTTATGAACAGTATCTTCATTAATGACCATGCCACTTAAATTGGCTTTATAGCTGAGGAATAAAAGTTAAATTTCAGAAGTAAAACCAATCAGGAGTCAAAATAACTAAAAGATGACTCAAAAAAGAAAAGAGACACAATTAGTAAATAGTCAACCTCCTAATAACCAAGGAAATCAAATTAAATAATGGGATACTATTTTTCACTTATAAAAGGTAGCAGGATGCAGTTAAACATATACATTCATTAACAGTGCTAGTGGCAGAGTAAATTCATACAAGATTTTCAGAAGAAAAAAAGATTTTAGAAAACAATTCAGCAATGTATACTAAAAGCCACAAAAATGTCCATGATATTTGACTCATTAATCTCACTTCTGGAATCTATCCTAAAGAATTAACCCACAGGGCGCTTGGGTGGCTCAGTTGGTTGAGCGACTGCCTTCGGCTCAGGTCATGATCCTGGAGTCCCAGGATCAAGTCCCGCATCGGGCTCCCTGCTCAGCAGGGAGTCCGCTTCTCCCTCTGACCCTACCCCCTCTTGTGCTCTCTTTCATTCTCTCTCTCAAATAAATAAATAAAATCGTTAAAAAAAAGAATAACCCACAATCACACATATACACTTAAACATATGCACACATATAACTAAATATGCAACTAACCACACAAAACTAAATTGAAAATAATTCCAAATACCAACAGAGTCAGAAAAGATTAAGTAAATGAAATAGTATATAATTATTCAATAAATATAAAGACTCTAGTAACATGAGATTAATATTTTGTAACTATATTAATGAAAAGCATAATGCAAATTTGTATATACATTAGAACATAATAAACTAAAAATGTACATGGATTCATTCACTTATTAAATAATGAGTAAAGATATATTATGCACCAGGCATCGTTTTGGTTATTGAGACAAAATCCCTGCCCTTAAGAAATTCATAGTGGTACTACATATGGCAATACTTGAAAGGAAACATACAAAAACAACAGTTGCTAGGGTGGAAATATTATGGGTTATCATTTCACCTCATTTGCAAAATTTCTTGTAATGGTATATAGTCTTTATAATTTAAAGACTGTAGAAAATATAAAACAAAGGCAAGGGATTTTAACTCACCTTTTAATATTAGCTAACTCCTTCTCAGTATTCTTACTACTTGTCTGAAACAATGAAAAAGACCAAGGTACTAAGTTAATAATATGTACTGAAATTTCCTTAACAGATAATTCTAAAAGCTGTAAGCCCTTGCATGTGATACCTTGCTCACATTTGCCCAAGTCTGTAGAAATCTTTTAAATAGTTCACTGTCATCATCTCGATTTTCAGGAGTCATTTCTAAAGGCCCAGGAGGTAACAAAGGCTGTTATAAAAAATAAGAAAATAAAGAATGAGAAATAAAACAGGCTGATTGTTGCTCTGCCCTAGAATGTAAGTTTTTCACTACTTTACTTTCAATACCAACAACATAGGTGACACATTAGTATTCAAAAACAGTTGTTCAATGAATGATTGCCAGGTGTACCCTGTAAACTAATATATGTATTACCCCCATTTAATCCTCATAATAATCCAGTGAATGAGAAATCACATTTTAAAAAGATAATAATGAAACTTAGAGAAGTTACCTTGTCCAAAGTTACACTGCCCAGAACAGGAGTTGCTGGGAATGGATTCAGATCAGTTCAATTTCATTACTCAGAGTAAAGTTATTATTCTATGCCAGTGTTTTTTTTAAATCATAGGTTGTAACCCATGGATCATGAAATCATTTCAATATATTACAACCAGCAATGTTTTAATGAACAACGAAAGAACAGAAAATACAAAAAGTACATCACATGCAGTAAGTGTTAAGTATCATTTCATTAAGTGTTGCTTCAGTTGTGTGGCATTAATGAGTTCAGTGTAAATACATTTACCATGGGTGGAGGCTTCAGAAAAACTGGAAAGCTACTCTTCCCAAGCACTGTAATTTTCAATTAGCTCCCAAAGCACCAGTCTAATTAGTACTATCTTCTAATTCATAATTAAGCACTTAGATATAAAGTATTAAAAATAGTGGGTGCACTTGAATAAAAAATATCATTATAATATTATTTAGACAATAAACTTGGTAAATAAAACCCTTTCTATTCACTGATAGTACAAAATTATACTACAGCAAGAGGCTATCACTATTATCCCATATTATGCATTATTAACAACATTAATACTACCATTTATTGCTTACTTCCTAAGTCCTTAACACAATATAAAGAACTTTATAGATACTAGGGCGCCTGGGTGGCTCAGTTGCTTAAGCGACTGCCTTCGGCTCAGGTCATGATCCTGGAGTCCCTGGATCGAGTCCCGCATCGGGCTCCCTGCTCGGCAGGGAGCCTGCTTCTCCCTCTGACCCTCCCCCCTCTCATGTGCTCTCTCTCATTCTCTCTCTCTCAAATAAATAAATAAAATCTTTAAAAAAAAAAAAAAAGAACTTTATAGATACTATTTCACTTAACTCCCACAACACCTCCTTAAAATTTCTATACTGTTGCCACTTTAAATATGGGGATACTGGGGCTCAGAAAGGTTAAGTAATTTACCCCTAATTCCATAGCAGGTAAGCCTGCAGAAATACAGAATCCAAACTAGTCTTTATGATTTTGAAATCTTACTCATTAAATAAGAAACAGTCCAGTATTAAATTAATGAAGTACAAATTAAACATAATTTAATGACCTTTTAATCTAGTTTCAAACATTTCAAACATTTCAGTATTTTATTAAGTAATATATTGTTTTTGCACTTTCTTACATTTTCATCTGCTATTAATGTCGGCTGAGTTGGGGTTGCTGGTAATGACACTCCTGAAGGATCTACTTTTAGTAATCTCATTGACCTTCTACATCCAGTCCCATTTTCTCTCTTCTTAGGCTTTTTTCTAAAGGAGTGGGAGAAAAAACCTCAAGTTATAAAACAGTTACATATATTTATTAATATTAAGGAGATAACTTCCAGGAATGTATCTCCTAAATAAACTCACACATTACAAAGATGTATGTACATGACTACACTGATTTTAATTGAACATTTGTGTTTCCATGCTTTTAAATAAAATCATAAATGTTCATCATGGGGAGGTGAAAGGTGTTAAAATAAATCATGGCATACATCTCTAAAAGAATAATATGCAACCATAGGAAGAATGAAATAGATCTTTGCATACTGATATGACAGGAACTCTAAGATATAAGAAGCAAAAACAAGGTCCAGTACATGTTGAATATACTTCCATTTGTTTTTTTTAGAAAAAGGTTATGTACACACATACATTTGTACATGCTAAGATTACCTATGGAAGAATATACATGAAACTATTAACAGTGGTTTCTTCCAGGGAGAAGGCCTGGAGAACTAAGATCTAAAATGGAAAAGATATTTAAATGTTTCATTGCATTTCCTTCCATATACTCTACTTTTTTAAATCATATACATATCCCACTTTTTTATGCACTGTTTTTTCATTTTAAAAAAGTAGTTCAGAACTTCCAATTTCCAGTTCTACAAATAAGGAACTTGAAATTCACCACTCTGTCTTTTCAAGTAAAAAGATGAACAGATTAAAAACTCAATAACTCTTCTAGGATCCTTAAGAGAGGCAAGGACACAATGCAAACTGCTGGCCTCAAAACTGGAGAGAGACAAATACAAGGAGTTGTGGCTTACTGGAACAGAAAGTCAAGAACAAAAACCACAAGGGGAACCAATGCCAAGGTAGGAAAACCTGAACTGTAACTGACCAGTTGCTGGAGGCTCAGCATGGACAAGTTAAAAACTCCAGAGTGGTCCACACAAAAACCTGCACATGGGTATTTATAATAACTTTGTTCATAACTATCAAAACTGGGAAGCAGCCAAGATGTCCTCCACTAACTGAACAGATAAATAAACTACAGTACATCCAAACAATGGAATATTATTCAGCACTAAAAAGAAACAGGCTATCAAACCATAAAAAGACATGGAGGAACCTTAAATACCTATTACTAAGAGAAAGAAGTAAATCTGAAAAGGTTATATACTGTATGATCCCAAATACGTGACCTATTAAAGGCAAAACTATGGAGACAATAAAAAGATAATTGCTACAGTCGAGGGTGGTAAGGTCATGAACAGAGAGAACACAGGATTTTTAGGGTGGTAAAAATGCTTTATATATTATAATGATGGATATATGTCATTATACATTTGTACAAACCCATACAACGTACAACACCAAGAGTGAACTCTAAGGCAAACTATGGACTTTGGGTGATTATGATATATCAGTGTAGATTCATCCTTGGTAATAAATGTACCACTCTGCTGAGTGATGTTGATAATGGGAAAGGTTATGCATGTGGGGCAGAGGAATATACAGGAAATCTCTGTACCCTCCTCTCAATTTTGTTGTGTAACTGAAACTGCTCTAAAAAAAGTCTTTAAAAAAAAAAAAACCCTCAAGGGGGACTCACCCCTAGTATTTTGTGAGATTATACATCCAGGAGCTCAACTAGGTCCTCCGTAAATATCACAGAAAAATCCCCTCATGCTTCCCACAGTGGGAGGTGAAAAAGAACCATTTTGAAATACACCAGAGCACTTTGTTCTTCTTAACAAGGCATGCCCTCAGGAGAACTAGTTAACCAGAGCCTAACCTGCTAGGGTATTATCACAGTTTAACCTGAAAGAAAGGAAATACCCAACTCCAGCCCACTCTTACTGTCCTCTCCCACCTAACAGGGGAGGAAAGAAACTAAAACACTCCTTAAGTTCACAGTCCAGAGACAAAGGCTCCCTAAAAAACTGAGACCTAATCACAGGACTATAGAACAGCTTTCTCTCCCCTTTGACACATTACTAAAGGCCTATTTACAACAGTTCCTTTTTCCTAGTACATCATGTCCAGCTATCAAGAAAAAATTACAAGGCACAATTAAAGACAAACAACACAATTTAAAGAGACATAGAAAGCTTCAGAACCAGACATGGCAGGGATGTTGGAATTATCAGAACAGAAATTTGAACTTTTTTTTTAAGATTTTATTTATTTGAGAGAGAGCGTGAGCAGAGGGAGGGGCAGAGGGAGAGGGACAATCAGACTCCCTGCTGAGTGCAGAGCCCGACACGGGGCTCAATTCCAAGACCCTGAGATCATGCTGGAGCCAAAGTCAGACGTTTAACCGAATGAGTCACCCAGGCGCCCCAGTCAGAACAGGAATTTAAAACAACTATGATTAATATGCTAAGGTCTCTAATGGATAAAATAAACACCAATGAAGAACAGATAGGCAATTTAAGAAGAGAGATGGAAATCCTAAGAAAGAACCAAAAAGAAATGCTAGAGATCAAAAACACTAAGAAATGAAGAATGCCTTTTTTTTTTAAGATTTTTATTTATTTGACAGAGACACAGCGAGAGAGGGAACACAAGCAGAGGGAGTGGGAGAGGGAGAAGCAGGCTTCCCGCTGAGCAGGGAGCCTGATGCGGGGCTCTATCCCAGGACCGGGGCTCTATCCCAGGACCGTGGGATCATGACCTGAGCCTAAGCGCTTAACGACTGAGCCACCCAGCGCCCCTGAAGAATGCCTTTGATGAGCTTAAGAGTGGATAAGACATGGCTGAGGAAAGAATCCCTGAGCTTAAGGATATCTCAATACCTCCAAAACTGAAAAGCAAGGAGAAAAAAGACTGAAAAAACAAAAAACAAACAAAACAAAACAGAAAAACAGAGGGGCGCCTGGGTGGCTCAGTTGTTAAGCGTTTGCCTTCAGCTCAGGTCATGATCCTAGAGTCCTGGGATGGAGCCCCACATCGGGCTCCCTGCTCAGCGGGGAGCCTGCTTCTCCCTCTCCCTCTGCCACTGCCCCTGCTTGTGCTCTCTCGCTCTCTGTTAAATAAATACATAAAATCTTAAAAAAAAAAAAAAAAAAAAGAACAGAATATCCAAGAGTTGTGGGATAACTACAAAAGGTATAACATATACATAATGGGAATACAAGAAGGATAAGGAAAAGAGAAAAACAGAAGATATACTTGAAACAACAGTAACCAAGAATTTCCCCCAAATTAATGTCAATCCCTTCTTTGGCATTATGTGTCTTTATATTTAAAGTAGATTTCTTATAGACAACATATGTTGGGTGTTATACTTGATCCACTCTGACAATCTCTTTTAATGGGTGCATTTAGACCACTGATGTTCATAATGAGTACTGATATATTTGGATTAATATCTACCATATTTGCATGGTAAAAACTACACCTAGATAAATAACTAGACCTACAAAAACTACAAAAAAAAAAAAAGCTACACCTAGGCAATTCATTTCCAAACTAGAGAAAATCAAAGAGAAAGAAAAAATCCTGAAAGAAGCCAGGAGGCAAAAAGCACCTTACCTACAGGCAAACAAAGATAAGAACTACATCCATCTTCTCATAACTATGCAATCAACAGAGTAGAGTAAAATATTTAAAGTGTCGAAAGGGCACCTGGCTAGCTCAGTCAGTAGAATATGCAACTCTTGATCTTGGAGTCATGAGTTCAAGCCCCACATTGGGCATAAAGCTTACTTAAAAAAAAAAAATTAAGAGAATTTGTTGCCATTAGATGTGCCTGATAAGAAATGTTAAAAGAAGTTCTTTAGAGAGAAGAAAAACATAGATCAGAAACTCAGATCCACAAAAAGAAAGGAAGAGCATCAAAGAAGGAATAAGGTAAAAAAAAAAAAAATTATTTTCCTCATTCTTAATAACAGCTATCTCAAAATAACAATAGCAACAACATATTTGGTTATGTACACTTATGTATATGTCTTACGAATACGTATATATATATATATATATATATATATACATACATACACATCTATGCATATATATACTTAAGTATATTTATACATGTGAAATGAATGACAACAATGATACAAGGGACAAGAAAGAAGAACTAGGATTATTTTGTTATTATAAGGTACTCACACTATACCCCACTCACACCCTGTAGTTGTACACTGTTAAGTGAAAGTGGACTTGGGTTAGCTATATATGAATATTGTAAACTCTAGGGCAATCTCTAAAAAAAGAGCAGAAAAAAGTATAACGGATACCCTAAGAAAGAAAAGAAAATGACATCATATAAAATGCTCAATTAAAACCATAAAAGGAAGGGCGCCTGGGTGGCTCAGTCGTTAAGCATCTGCCTTCGGCTCAGGTCATGATCCCAGAGTCCTGGGATCGAGCTCCACATGGGGCTCCCTGCTCCACCAGAAAACTGCTTCTCCCCCTCCCACTCTCCCTGCTTGTGTTCCCTCTCTCGCTATGTCTCTGTCAAATAAATAAATAAATACATCTTTTAAAAAATAATAAATATATAAAATAAAACCATAAAAGGCAGAAAAACAGTGGAGACAAAAATAGGAACAAAAAACAAGGGCAATAAGTAGAAAACATAAACAAACAAGGTAGATATAAATACAAATATATCAATACCCATATTAACAACTATGGTAGATATTAATCCAAATATATCAATACTCAATTTGAACATCAATGGTCTAAATGCACCCATTAAAAGAGATTGTCAGAGTGGATCAAATACAACACCCAAACATATGTTGTCTATAAGAAATCTACTTTAAATATAAAGACACACAGGGGCGCCTGGGTGGTTCAGTCGTTCAGCGTCTGCCTTCGGCTCACTTCATGATCCCAGGGTCCTGGGGTTAATCCCCACATCGGGCTCCCTGCTAGGCAGGAGGCCTGCTTCTCCCTCTCCCACTCCCCCTGCTTGTGTTCCCTCTCTCGCTGTCTCTCTCTGTCAAATAAATAAATAAAATCTTTAAAATATATATATATAGGGGCGCCTGGGTGGCTCAGTTGGTTAAGCGACTGCCTTCGGCTCAGGTCATGATCCTGGAGTCCCGGGATCGAGTCCCGCATCGGGCTCCCTGCTCGGCAGGGAGTCTGCTTCTCCCTCTGACCCTCCCCCTTCTCATGTGCTCTCTCTCATTCTCTCTCTCAAATAAATAAATTTAAAAAATAAATAAATAAATAAAATATATATATATAAAGACACATAAAGATTAAAAGTAAATGAATGGAGAAAAATACACCATGCTAACACAACTGGAAAGAAAGCAGGAGTGACTATATTAATTTCAGACAGAGCAGACTTCAAAGCAAAAAAAGTTATCAGGGATAAAGAAGGGCATTACATAATGATAAAGGGGCCAATTCTCCAAGATAACATAACATAATGCACCTAACAACAGATAATCAAACTATGTAAGGCAAAAACTAATAGAATTGGAAAAAAAAAAAAAATAGGTGCCTCTACTATCTTATTTGGAGACTTAAACACTCCCCTGTCAGAAATGGAGAGATCCAGCAGGCAGCAAATCAGCAAGGGCACAGTTCAACTTGACATACTATCCATAAACTAGATATAACCAACATCTATAGACCAGTTCATTCAAAAACAGAATACAAATCTTAAAATAAAGGGGGAGGGGTGCCTGGGTGGCTCAGTTGCCTTCAGCTCAGGTCATGGTCTCAGAGTCCTGGTATCAAGTTCCGCATCAGGCTCCCTGCTCCACGGGGAGCCTGCTTCTCCCTCTGCCTCTCTCTCTCTCTCTCTGTCTCTCATGAATCAATAAATAAAATCTTTAAAAAAAAATTTTTTTTCATCAAAAACAGACTACACATTTCCTCTCAAGCTCAGATGGAACATTCACCAAGGTAGACCACATTCTAGACCATAAAACACACCTTAAATTTAAAAGAAGAGAAATTTTAAAAATAAGAAAATCATACGATGTTTGCTCTCAGAACACAACTGAATTAAACTAGAAGGCAATAAGAGAAAGATACCTGGAAAACCCAAACTACATACAGATTAAACAACAAATAACACATGGATTAGGGCAGCTGGGTGGCTATCAGTTAAGCGTCTGCCTTCAGCGCAGGTCATGATCCCAGGACCCTAGGATCGAGATCCTCATCGGGCTCCCCTGCTTGACGGGGAGCCTGCTTCTCCCTCTCCCTGCCGCTCCCCTGCTTGTGCTCGCTCTTTCTCTCTCTCTCTCTGTCAAATAAATAAAATCTTAAAAAAAAAACAAAACTAAACTAATTCACGGTACTGATTATATGAAAGCATTTTGCATACATTTGCATTTTTATTCTTATTTTTTCATCCCTACTTAGGTTTCCCTGGTCAAGACAATCCCAAGCTCCGGTTTCTTCTCTGCAACTTCGGGGATCCTACCACTTTTCAGTCAGGTGCCTCATTATACTGACCCCAAGGCATCCTGAATGAGATAGGGATGATTCTAAGGACCATCCCTAAGGGAAATTGAATCCTCCCTAGTTTTGCTCAGGCTCATGTCCTCTCCAACACTCCAACCCTTCAAACAAGTTATTAAAACATCTTCTAGGTAATTAACTTGTCTTCTCACCTCCTCCCCCCCCTGAAAAATGTAGGCTCAGTCCCTGGTTATCCATTGGAACAATCCAATTCAAAGAAATAACATACAAGGGAGCCTGGGTGGCTCAGTCAGTCAAGCATCTGCCTTCGGCTCAGGTCATGATCCCAGGGTCCTGGGATCAAGCCACACATTGGGCCCCCTGTTCAGTGGGGAGTCTGATTCTCCCTCTCCTCTATCCCTCTTCCCTGCTTGTGCTCTCTCTCTCTCTCAGGTAAGTAAATAAAATCTTTAAAGAAAAAAAAAAAGGAAGAAAACAATCTGCTAAATAACACATGGGTCAAAGAAGAAATCTCAAGAGGATATAAAAAATATTAACTAAATGAAAATGAAAACACAACCTAATAAAATTTGTGGAATGCTGGGAAAGCAGTGCTTATAGGGAAATTTATAACAGTGAATGCATATATTAGGAAAGAAGGTCAAAAATTAATCACCTCCATTTCCAACTTAGGAAACTAGAAAAAGAAGAGCAAATTAATCCAAAGTAAGGAGAAGAAATAATAAAAGTTGAGCAAATCAATAAAATTAAAAACAGGAAATCACCAGAGGGAGGCGAAAAAAAAAATCAACAAAACCAAAAGCCAGTTCTTTCAAAAAACCAATAAAATTTGGGGCGCCTGGATGGCTCAGTTAACTAAGTGTACAACTCTTGATTTCAGGTCAGGTCATGATCTCAGGGTCTTGAGATCAAGCCCCACATCGGGCTCCATGCTCAGTGGAATCTGCTTGAGATTCTCTCTCCCCTGGCCCTCCCCTTGTGCTTGGTCGGTCTCTCTCTCTCAAATAAATAAATAATTAAAAAAAAAAAAAAGACCAATAGGGGCGCCTGAGTGGCTCAGCCAGTTAAATGTCTGCCTTTAGCCCAGATCATGATCTCAGGGTCCTGAGACTGAGCCCCACAACGGGATCTCTGCTCAGTGGCGTGTCTGCTTCTCCCTCTCCCTCTGTGACCTCTCTCGCTCTCACTCTCTCTCACTCTCTCTCAAATAAATAAAATCTTAAAAAAATAAAAAATTAAATTAAATTTAAAAAGACCAATAAAATCAATAAGCCTCTAGGCAAGGCTAATAAAGAAAAAAAATTATCAATATCAGAAAGAGGGGTCTCACTATAGATCCTATGGACATTAAAAAGATAATAAAGGAATGATATGAAAAACTCTATGCCCACCTATTTGATAACCTAGATGAAATGGATAATTCTTGAAAAGACTCAGCTGCTAAACTCACAATCTGAATTAGAAATAGATAATCTGAGTAGGCTTACACCTATTAAAGAAATTATATCAATAATTAACAACCTTCCAAAACAAAACGCACCAGGCTGACATAGGTTCACTGGTGAATTTTACCAAACATATAAGAAATTGTACCAATTCTCTACAATCTCTTTTAGAGGACAGAAGCAGAGAGAATCCTACTATCTCATTCTATGAGGCCAGCATTACCCTAATACCAAAACCAAAAACATTACAAAACAGAAAACTACAGACCAATAATCTCTCATGAGCAGATGCAAAACCCTCAACAAAATATTAGTACATTGAACCCAACAAGGTACAAAAAGTATTACAAGCCACAAGCAAGTGGGATATATTCCAGGTATGCAAGACTAGTTCAACACTCAAAAATCACATAATGTAATCTATCAAAAACTGTTCAGTGTAATCCATCACATCAATAGGCTAAAAAGCAAAATCATATGATCCTATCAACAAATGCAGAATATGCTTTTCACTAAATCCAACACCTATTCATGATAAAAAAAAAATCTCAGTAAATTAGAGGGGAACTTTCTCAACTTGATAGAGAGTATCTACAGAAAACCTAGAGCTAATGTCATACTTAAATGGTGAGAAACACCAAACTTTCCCACCAAGATCAGGTACAGGCAAGGATGTCCTCACTCACCATTCCTTTTCAACATTATGCTGGAAGTTCTAGCTAATGCAATAAGACAAGAAAAGAAAATAAATGGTACACAGATTTGGAAGAAAAAAAACTATATTTAAGAAAAAAATAAAACTATATTTGTTCAAAAGTTTCCAGGTTGGGGACGCCTAGGTGGCTCAGTTAAGCAGCTGGCTCTTGATTTTGGCTCAGGTCATAATCTCAGGATCATGATATCAAGCCCAAGTCGGTCTCTGCACTGGGCATGAAGCCTACTTAAGATTCTCTCTCCCCCCACTCACATGCACGCTCTCTCAAAAAATAAACAAATAAATAAATATTTTTTTAAAATAAAAATAAAAAATAAAAGAGTGTCCAGGTTGGTGAACACATGGATGTGCTGGGAGAGGACACACTCTGAGAGGGCACTGAAGCTCTGAACCATTTCCCCATGCCCTGCCCTATGCATCTCTTCCTTTAGCTGTTTTAAGTTATATCCTTTTATAATAAACCAGTAATCTATTAAATAAAAAAAAAAAAGCTGCATTTGCTCATAGATGACATGATAGTCTATGTAGAAAATTCTAAAAAATGAACAAAGGAACTCCTGGAACTAATAAGCGATTATACCAAGGTTGTAGGATACAAGGTTAATATATAAAAGTCAATTGCTTTCCTATATGCCAGCAATAAACAAGTGAAATTTGTTGAAGTTAAAAATATAATATCATTTACATTAGCACCCACACAATGAAATACTTAGGTTCAAGCCTTACAAAATATTTCCAAGATCTATACGAAGTACACTACAAAACTCCGATGAACAAAATCAAAGAACTAAATAAATGGACAGATATTCCATGTTTACAGATAGTCAAGATGTCAGTTCTTTCCACCTTGATCTATAAATTCAATGTACTCTCAATCAAAACCCTAGCAAGTTATTTTGTGGATACTGACAAAATGATTCTACAGTTTATAGAAAGAGGCAAAAAACACAGAATTACCAACACAATATTGAAGAAGAATGATGAAGTTGGAGGACTGACTACCCAATGTAAGACTTATTTTAAAGCTGTAATTGTTTTTAAAGAAATTGAAGCAGTAATCAAAAATCTCCCAACAAACAAAAGCCCAGGGCCAGATGGCTTCCCAGGGGAATTCTAACAAACATTTAAAGAAGAATTAATACCTATTCTTCTGAAACTGTTCCAAAAAATAGAAATGGAAGGAAAACTTCCAAACTCGTTTTATGAGGCCACCATTATCTTGATCCCAAAACCAGGCAAAGACCGCATCAAAAAGGAGAATTACAGACCAATATCCTTGATGAACATGGATGTAAAAATTCTCACAAAATACTAGCCAATAGGATCCAACAGTACATTAAAAGGATTATTCACCACGACCAAGTGGGATTTATCCCTGGGCTGCAAGGTTGGTTCAACATCCGCTAATCAATCAACATGACACAATACATTAACAAAAGAAAGAACAAGAATCATATGATCCTCTCAATAGATGCAGAAAAAGCATTTGACAAAGTACAGCATCCTTTCTTGATCAAAACTCTTCAGAGTATAGGCATAGAGGGTACATACCTCAATATCATAAAAGCCACCTATGAAAAACCCACAGCAAATATCATTCTCAATGGGGAAAAACTGAGAGCTTTCCCCCTAAGGTCAGGAACGCGGCAGGGATGTCCACTATCACCACTGCTATTCAACATAGTATTAGAAGTCCTAGCCACAGCAATCAGACAACAAAAAGAAATAAAAGGCATCCAAATCAGCAAAGAAGAAGTCAAACTCTCACTCTTTGCAGATGCTATGATACTTTATGTGGAAAACCCAAAAGACTCCACCCCAAAACTGCTAGAATGCATACAGGAATTCAGTAAAGTGGCAGGATATAATATCAATGCACAGAAGTCAGTGGCATTCCTATACACCAACAAGACAGAAGAAAGAGAAATTAAGGAGTCGATCCCATTTACAATTGCACCCAAAACCATAAGATACCTAGGAATAAATCTAACCAAAGAGGCAAAGGATCTGTACTCAGAAAACTATAAAATACTCATGAAAGAAATTGAGGAAGACACAAAGAAATGGAAAAACGTTCCATGCTCATGGATTGGAAGAACAAATATTGTGAAGATGTCAGTGCTACCTAGAGCAATCTACACATTCAATGCAATCCCCATCAAAATACCATCCACTTTTTTCAAAGAAATGGAACAAATAATCCTAAAATTTGTATGGAACCAGAAAAGACCCCGCATAGCCAGAGGAATGTTGAA
Source organism: Neomonachus schauinslandi (assembly GCF_002201575.2). Lineage (NCBI taxonomy): Eukaryota > Metazoa > Chordata > Mammalia > Carnivora > Phocidae > Neomonachus > Neomonachus schauinslandi. The sequence continues at coordinate 84,414,453 of NC_058411.1, read as the reverse complement.
AAAGAAAAGCAAAGCTGGTGGCATCACAATTCCGGACTTCAAGCTCTATTACAAAGCTGTCATCATCAAGACAGTATGGTGCTGGCACAAAAACAGACACACAGATCAATGGAACAGAAGAGAGAGCCCAGAAATGGACCCTCAACTCTATGGTCCACTAATCTTTGACAAAGCAGGAAAGAATGTCCAATGGAAAAAAGACAGTCTCTTCAACAAATGGTGTTGGGAAATTTGGACACATGCAGAAGAATGAAACTGGACCATTTCCTTACACACAAAAATAGACTCAAAATGGTTGAAAGACCTCAATGTGAGACAGGAGTCCATCAAAATCCTAAAGAACACAGGCAGCAACCTCTTTGACCTCAGCCGCAGCAACTTCTTCCTAGAAACATCGCCAAAGGCAAGGGAAGCAAGGGCAAAAATGAACTATTGGGACTTCATCAAGATAAAAAGCTTTTGCACAGCAAAGGAAACAGTCAACAAAACCAAAAGACAACCGACAGAATGGGAGAAGATATTTGCAAATGACATATCAGATAAAGGGCTAGTATCCAAAATCTATAAATAACTTCTTAAACTCAACACCCAAAGAACAAATGATCCAATCAAGAAATGGGGAGAAGACATGAACAGACATTTTTCCAAAGAAGACATCCAAATGGCCAACAGACACATGAAAAAGTCCTCAACATCGCTCGGCATCAGGGAAATCCAAATCAAAACCTCAACGAGATATCACCTTACACTAGTCAGAATGGCTAAAATTAACAAGTCAGGAAACGACAGATGCTGGCAGGGATGTGGAGAAAGGGGAACCCTCCTACACTGTTGGTGGGAATGCAAACTGGTGCAGCCACTCTGGAAAACAGTATGGAGGTTCCTCAAAAAGTTGAAAATAGAGCTACCATATGACCCAGCAATTGCACTACTGGGTATTTACCCCAAAAATTCAAATGTAGGGATCCGAAGGGGTATGTGCACCCCGATGTTTATAGCAGCAATGTCCACAATAGCCAAACTGTGGAAAGAGCCAAGATGTCCATCAACAGATGAATGGATAAAGAAGATGTGGTATATATACAATGGAATATTATGCAGCCATCAAAAGGAATGAGATCTTGCCATTTGCAATGACGTGGATGGAACTGGAGGGTGTTATGCTGAGCGAAATAAGTCAATCAGAGAAAGACATGTATCATATGATCTCACTGATATGAGGAATTCTTAATCTCAGGAAACAAACTGAGGGTTGCTGGAGTGGTGGGGGATGGGAGGGATGGGGTGGCTGGGTGATAGACAATGGGGAAGGTATGTGCTATGGTGAGCGTTGTGAATTGTGCAAGACTGTCGAATCACAGATCTGTACCTCGGAAACAAATAATATAATATATGTTAAAAAAAAAAAAGAAGAACATAGCAGGAGAGGAAGAATGAAGGAGGGGAAATTGGAGGGGGAGACGAACCAGGAGAGACGATGGACTCTGAAAAACAAACTGGGGGTTCTAGAGGGGAGGGGGGTGGGAGGATGGGTTAGCCTGGTGATGGGTATTGAGGAGGGCACATTCTGCATGGAGCACTGGGTGTTATATGCAAACAATGAATCATGGAACACTACATCAAAAACTAATGATGTAATGTATGGTGATTAACATAACAATAAAAAATTAAAAGAAAAGCTGTAATTGTTTTTAAAGACAGTATTGTATTGATGAAAGAAAACACAAATCAATGGAATAGAACAGAGAGCCAGCTGATCTTAGACAAAAGAGCAAAGGCAAGATAATGAAGCAAAAATAATCTTTCCAACAAATGGATAACCACATCAAAAAAAAAAAAAAAATCTAGACACAGCCTTTAACCCCATCACAAAATTAACTCAAAAAAGATCACATATCTAATGTAAAATGCAGAACTATAAAACTTGTAGAAGACAATAAGAGAAAACCTAGGTGACCTTGGGTATAGCAATGGTTTTTTAAATAAAATACCAAAAACATAATCCATGAAAGAAAAACGCGACGAAGTAAACTTCATTAAGATTAAAAACTTCTGCTCTGCAAAAGACACTACCAAGAGAATGAGAAGACAAGCCACAGACTGGGAGAAAATATCTGTACAAGACACATCTGATAAAGGACTGTTATCCAAAATATACAAAGAACTCTTAAAACTCAACAATAAAAATCAAACAACTTAATTTAAAAATGGGCCAAAGACCTTAACAGACAGTTCACCAAAGTAATATATAGACAGCAATAAGCATATGAAAAGATGCTCTACATCATGTTATCAGAGAAACAGAAATTAAAAGAACAATGAGATACCAATACATACTTATTAGAATGGCCAAAATCCAGAACACTGAGAACACCAAATGCTCGTGAAGATGTGAAACAACAAGTTTAAGATTACAGTTTCTTATTTACCATGGTAACCATTTTGCATATTATAAATAACTCAACAATACATCATGGTTTAGGCATCGCAAACCAAATCTTTTACCTTTTGGATTCAGGAGGCTGCCTCTTCTTTATCATTTCACGGAGCCTTGCAGCTGACTGCAAAATATATAAAACATACATGTAGAGATACTACCTTATAAAATATTAAGTATGCTGCTTCATCGACACTAAACTAAGATCTATACAGGAAATAAAGATCCTTAAAATATGATACCTGCTCTTGGTAACAGACATGAGACAAATAAACCATCAATAATAAAGCAAGTAAAAATACCATCTAAAGGACTGGGGCACCTGGGTGGCTTAGCTGGTTAAGCATCAGACTTATTTGGGCTCAGGTCTTGACCTCAGGGTCATGAGTTCAAGCCCCACGTTGTAATGACATTCTGACAAGGTATCAGAAAGTACTGACATTCTGATACCTTGGACCAGGTTGCTAATGAGTTTACATGATTGAACATTAAACATTTAATCAAATACACTATTATAAATTAAAATATTTAACTTCTACTACAGGCAATTCTACTTTGATATTCTCCAGAAAAGTTATATTACACTTCTATAAATCAAATCATAATTTCTGTTAACTAAAATCAAAATCATAGATACTTTGTCTAAATTTCTGATGAATTTTCAAATTTTAATGACTTAACAATATAATCCCTTATATTAAGTCACCCTCCCTTCCCTCAAGATGCAAACACATGCTGAATATTTGGGAATGTGTAATCAAAGAAATCAAGTAATTTTTAAATAAAGCCAAGGGCTTGTTACCGTTTGAAAGAAAATATCACACACCCTCCTGAAGGGCTGTTTTACCCACAGTGTGAAGACACAATGTAAATTACACATTTAGTTATAATGATTATAAAACACTAGCATACATCTGGCCATTTATCCTTTTTTTTTTTGTTTAAGATTTTGAATTTATTATTATTATTGAAAGATTTTATTTATTTATTTGATAGAGAGAGTGCAAGCAAGGGGCACTGGCAGGCAGAGGAAGAAACAGGCTCTCTGCTGAGCAGGGAGCCTGACGTAGGGCTCGATCCCAACTGAGCCACCCAGGCACCCCTGGCCATTTATCCTTAAAGCTCCCTATATAAAGCATATTTCCACCTAGTCTCTAAGATTTTTCAAAAAAAGAGGGGCACCTGGGTGGCTCAGTCAGTTAAGCGTCTGCCTTCAGTTCAGGTCATGATCCCAGGGTCCCTGTGTCTAGTTCTCTGCTCAGCAGGAAGTCTGCTTGTCCCTCTCCCTTTGTCCCTTTCCCCACCCCCACTTGTGCTCTCTCTCCCCCCTCTCTAATAAATAAATAAATAAATCTTAGGGGGAAAAAAGGATTAAAAAAAAAAGCTTGTCCTCTCACTCCTCTACCACACATCCCTCAACCCATTCCTCCTACTTCTCCTTTATCCTTTAGAGGTAAAGCAACCACTTGGAACATACTCTGTTCCTCTGAATCCAAGACAACCATTCATAAGACACCATTATCTTATGCACCAACAAAAGGGAGGAAAAGCTGCCAGTTACAGTTTCAAGATGTCAATTTCAAAAACATTAAAATGAAAAAAACGTCTTAGAATCAATAAAATATGGTAACCTCCTCCTATTAAATGCAAAACTCAGTCCTAATTTTACCCTCCCTTATCTGATGTTTGAAACCTGATACTATGAGTATTTTATTGACCTATGGGCAAGAGGAATGGCATCTTGCTCTTAACTAGAAATTCCACACAAACCTCAGACAACTGAAGAGAAGCAAAAAAGTTTGCATTTTCTGATATATTCTTCAGTCTCTTCCTTTCGTACGATGACAATCCTGAAAATTCATCCTATGAAATTACACCAAAAAAATTGTTACTTTGCATGATCCACAGCAAAGGCACCTCATAAAACTAGGTGTTGAATTCTCAAATGTATACTTTCCTTCAAATTGCATCTGCTTTATTCATTACACACTATCTTACCAAATGGCACACATTGGATGTGCATTGGATACTGAGTGTAAGAGTTTGAATTTGGGATAACCACAAGGTGTCTACATGACTTCCCAATTAAATAACAAGTGACATATCAGAAGTCTAGTAGTGTAACCTAATAGCAAATTATTTCCTACTGATCATTAATTCACCATTACTCACAGTTATCTTTTTATTAAACAAAAGAGAAAGAAACGTGTGACAGAAAATTTTAAATTCATTCAAAGAGTTAAGGAAATTTAGATAAAAGAACAACAACAACAACAAAAAGATAAAGGCACAGGCAGAAAAGACAATAAAACCAGAGAATCAAGCTTGGAGGTCTAATATCCAAATAATAGTTACAGGGGTAAAAAGAGGAGCAGAGAAAATGGAGGAGAAAGTTTTTAGAGAAATAATATAAGAAAGTTTCTTGAAACTAAAGACATGAGTTTCCAGATTAAAAGGGCCCAATGAGTATGCAGCACAACAAATGAAAAAAGACCAAGGCTTACACAAATCACAAAATTTCTTAACACCTGAGATAAGTGAGGTTAAAAAAAAGTCTGCCAATAAGGGAAAAAGATCACGAAGAAGCAAGAATCAGAATGACATTTCTCAATACTGAGGGGAGCTGGAAGACAATGAAAGAGTATATTTAAAATTTTAAGGAAAAATTATTTTCAACTTACAATTCTAAATCAATTAAGCCATCAATCAAATGTACAGCATAAAGACTTTGTCAGATACATAATATTTGTATGTACACAAAATGTACATACATACATTTTGGTGAAGTGCAGCTTAGAGCTTCCTGAGAAAAGGTGTAGGAGAGGGGTAAAAAGAGGAGCAGAGAAAATGGAGGAGAAAGTTATTAGTGTACACCTTTTCTCGGGAAGCTCTAAGCTGCATTTCACCAAAATAAGAGAATAAACTAAAAAAAAAGATCCAAGACAGTACCTAGGGTACAGAAGTTCCAGCATAGGAATGATAAAAGATCAAAGAAATTCAAAGGAAAATGGTAAAAGGAAGGCCAAGAAAGCGTTAAACAGTCCAGAATGAAATAGGAAGATGTAGGTGCTCAGGAAATGTTTCATGGAAAAAAAAATATATATATATATATTTTTATATATGAAGCCATAAAAACTCTTTGTTACAACTCTACTAGAGCTTGGGCTATACCTAGTAAAGATGTGAGAAGGGAAAGGAGTGGGTGGGCACATGCGTATAAGGTGTAGCATGAACGAAACAAGTCTTCACCTTCCATATTAAATCAATAGATAATACGGAAAGGATAAAAGCTAAAAAAGTTGAAAGTATAATCAGTCTATTGGGCAGAGGCAATCACAAACAGAGAAGTAGGTGGCAGAAAACTGCTGGATGTTTTGATTTGCTTCTGAGTATATATGTATGTACATATGGAATTACCTTTGTGTGTGTGTGTGTGTGTGTGTGTGTGTATATATATGTGTGTGAATTATATGGCTTAAATGTGGATGTACATGTATTACTTTGACCAAAATAAAAAATTTCCTCACACACACAAAATAATAGTGGCAGCAAAAGTGAAAGTTTATTGTGTCACTGCCTTTACAACTGCTTTTCAAGGAAAAACATCACCACCATCATCAAGGATTTCATAAGATTCTATTTCAAAATCAAAGAAACAAATTTAAATGATTCTAATTACCACAGACACAATTAAGAAAATTAAGAAAAATAATCAGTATCTTTAAGTGGTATGTTAAATTCAAACTATTCTTTTTTTTTTTTTTTTTAAGATTTATTTATTCATTTGAGAGAGTGAGAATGAGAGAGAGTACATAAGAGGGGGGAGGGTCAGAGGGAGAAGCAGGTTCCTCGCCGAGCAGGGAGCCCTATGCGGGACTCGATCCCGGGACTCCAGGATCATGACCTGAGCCGAAGGCAGTTGCTTAACCAACTGAGCCACCCAGGCGCCCTAATTCAAACTATTCTTATCCATCACCCACCTGTCAAAAACTTGCAACATTTAACAGGAAAACCAAGCAAACAACATCAGAAAAAGTGGGCTCTCAAAATAAACATATGTAGGAAATAAACATTTTTTTAAAAACTTCACTATCTTCAGAAACACTTAAGAAGTTACTGTATCCATAAAACAAAGGGTGATATGTTTTTTAAAAAAATCAAAGAACTTGAATTAAAAACATACCTGATGCCAAAAATTCACAAACTATATGAATCCATTTACATAATATTCTCAAAATGACAAAATTGTAGAGACCAAAAAAAAAAAAAAAATTAGCACTTGGGTGCCTGGGTGGCTCAGCTGGTTAGGCGACTGCCTTCAGCTCAGGTCATGATCCTGGAGTCCCGGGATCAAGTCCCGTATCGGGCTCCTTGCTTAGCAGGGAGTCTGCTTCTCCCTCTGACCCTCCCCTCTCTCATGCTCTCTGTCTCATTCTTTCTCTCTCAAATAAATAAATAAAATCTTAAAAAAAAAAAAAAAAAATTAGCACTTGCCAGGGGCTAAAGAGGGTGAGAGGGAGGGCTACAGGCCTAATACAAAGAAATAGCCTGGGGTGCCTGGATGGCTCAGTCCATAGAGCATGCAACTCTTGATCTCAAGGTGGTGAGTTCAAACCCCACAATGGACCCTACTTAAAATAAATTTAAAAAAACAAAGAGCCCAAGGGAAATTTTTGTGGAGATGGAATAGTTCTGTATCTTCATTGTAATGATACAGAATTATACACATACCTTGTATGATGTGAATTTCCCCGTTTTGATACTGTGATATATAAGATGTACCCACTGGGAAAAACTGGGTGAAGGCTACATGATACCTCTCTGTACTATTTCTGCAAATTGTTATGCATCTATAATTACTTGAGAGAAAAGTTTTTTGAAAATAGATGTTTCTCACAGCTAACATCATACTTAATGGTGAAAGACTGAAAGCTTTTCCCCTAAAGCTAAGGAACAAGAAAATATGTCTGCTTTTGCTACTTCTACTAAACACTGTACTGGAGATTCTAGGACAATTAGGACAGGACGATTGGGAAAAAATAATATTAAAAAACATCCAGATTGAAAAGAAAGAAATAAAACTATCTTTATTGCCAAAACATGATCTTATATATAGAAAATGCTTAAGAATTCACACAAAAAACTAATGAGCAACCTCAGCAAAGTTGCAAGATATAAGATCAATATACAAAAATCAGTTATATGTCTATACACTAACAATGAACAATCAGAAAATGATTTTAAGAAAACAACACCATGCATAATAGCAGAGCTCTGTCAGTTGAGCGTCTGACTCTTGATTTTGGCTCAGGTTATGATCTCAGTTATGAAAGATCGAGCCCTGCGTCCAGTTCTGTGCTCAGCATGGACTCTGCTTAAGATTCTCTCTCTCCCTCTGCCACTCCCCCTCCCCCACTCACGTGGGTGAGCTTTCTCTCCCTCTCAAAAAAAATTAAACTTAAATTAACAACTTTTGGTGTGCCTGAGTGGCTCAGTTGGTAAAGCGTCCACCTTCAGCTCCGGTCATGATCCTGGGGTACTGGGATCGAGCCCCACATTGGGCTCCCTGCTCAGTGGGGAGTCTACTTCTCCCTCTTCCTCTGCCTCTCCCTCCGCTTGTGCTCTCTCTCTTGCTCTCTCATGCACTCTCTCAAATAAATAAATAAAATCTTAAGAAAATAAAATCAGTAACAACTTTTGTTATGTCAAAGGACATTATCAAGAACATGAAAATGAAGTACAAAAAAACGGGAAAAAATACTTGCAAGTGATATATCTAATAAGGGTCTAGTGTCCAGAATATATAAAGAACTCTTATAATTCAAAACAAAATGACAATTTAATTTTTCAAATGGCAAAGGACTAGAAAAGCTATTTCTCCAAAGCACAAATGGCCAATAAGTACATGTAAAAACATTCAACAAGGGGCGCCTGGGTGGCTCAGTCGTTAAGCGTCTGCCTTCGGCTCAGGTCATGATCCCAGGGTCCTGGGATCGAGTCCCACATCGGGCTCCCTGCTCCGCAGGAAGCCTGCTTCTCCCTCTCCCACTCCCCCTGCTTGTGTTCCTGCTCTTGCTATGTCTCTCTCTGTCAAATAAATAAATAAAATCTTTAAAAAAATAAAAAATCTTTAAAAAATAAAAATAAAAACACTCAACATTACTGATCATTAGAAAAATGCAAATCAAAACCACAATGAGACACTACATCACATCCACTAGAATGGCTATAATCAAAAAGACAAGGAGCACCTGGCTGACTCTACTGGTAGAGCATGCAGCTCTTGATATCAGGGTTGTGAGTTCAAGCCCCTCATTGGCCCTAGAATTTACTTAATAAAAAAAAAAATTGGGGGTGGGGGTGCCTGGGTGACTCAGTGGGTTAAGCGTCTTTTTTTTTTTGAAGATTTTTATTTATTTATTTGAGAGAGAGAGAATGAAGAGAAAGAGAGCATGAGAGGGGGGAGGGTGAAAGGGAGAAGCAGACTCCCTGCCAAGGAGGGAGCCCGATGTGAGACTAGATCCCGGGACTCTAGGGTCATGACATGAGCTGAATGCAGTCGTTTAACCAACTGAGCCACCCAGGCGCCCAGGCGTCTGACTCTTGATTTCAGCTCAGGCTCTTAGGGTTGTGAGATTGAGCCGGGTCTGGCTCCATGTTGGGCATGGAGCCTGCTTAAGATTCTCTTTCTCCCTCTCGCTCTGCCCCTAGCCCCTCCAAAAAAAATTTTTTTAATTAAAAAAAAAAGATGAATAATTAAAACATTATGTTACATGAAATAAGCCAGTCACAAAAACACAAATACCATGAATCCACTTTTATGAGGTACCTATACTAGTCAAATTCAAAGAGACACAAAGTAGAATGGTAGTTGCCAGAGGATGGCAGTAGGAGGGAAATGGGGAGTTATTCAATGGGATAGTGTTTCAGTTTTTCAAGATGAAAGGATTTCTGGAGACTGACTGCACAACAACATAAGTAAACAACATAAAGTACTACATTGTACCTTTAAAAATGGTTAAGGTGCTAAATTTTATATTGTGTATTTTACAATCAATTTTTTTTAAATTTTTAGGAAAGATAAATAACAAGTGTTGGCAAGGGTGTAAAGAAAGTAGACTCTTCATGCATTGCTGCTGGTATGTAAAAATCGTGCAGCCAGTCTGGTAAACAATTTGACAGTTTCTCAATAAGTTAAACACAGTTGACCATATGACCCAGCAATTTCACTCCTAGGTATATACCCAAAAGAATGGAAAATATTTGTTCAGCAAAAACTCATAAACAAAAGCTTGTGGCAGCACTATTCATAATAGCAAAAAGTGGGAACAACCCAAATGTTCATCATCTGATGAATGGATAAACAAAATATGGTATATCCATACAATGGAATATTATTCAGCCATAAAAAGGAATCAAGTACCAATACACACTACACAACATGAATGAAGCCTGAAAACATTATGCTAAGTCAAAGAAGCCAGATGCAAGAAGCTACATATTATATGATTTCATTTGTATGAAATGTCCAGAATAGGCAAATCTATAGAGAAAGAAAGTAGATTAGTGGTTTCCAGGGCTGGGTTAGGGAGGTGGAGGAGCTGGTAGTCACTACTAATGGGTACGGATTTCTTTTCATAGTGAAAGAAATGTTCTGAAACTGGATAGTGGTGATGATTGTACAATCTTGTATATATACTAAAAACTACTGAACTGTACACTTTTTAATAGTAAAGTTTATGTTATGTAAATTATATCTCAATAAAAAAATAAACATATGCTTGATGACAGAAACCAGATATATGCATAGTCTCAAAGTATCTCCCTCAAAATATTTAGTAATTACAAAGGGAAAAATGTTGTTTCCATTGGAGAATCCTGACAAACACCACCTAAGCCAAGTGACCCAGGTGAACATCACCAGTAAAACATATCAATATCAAGTACACCCCGCTATGATGCACTGAGGAGGGCACATTCACTTCTGTGGTACCCCGCCCAAAAAATGCAAAACCTTAATCTAATTATGAGAAAATAGCAGACAAACCCAAATTGAGGAACATTACACAAAATAACTTTTCAGTACTCTTCAAAAGTGCCAAGGTCATGAAAGATTGAAGAACTGTCACAGACTGGAGTAGACTACAGAAACATGGCTATTAAATGCACTGTGCAATCCTAGACTTGATACTGGAACAGAAGGGCATTAGTAAACAAAAAAAACAAAAACTGGTGAAATTCTAATAAATTCTGTACTTTAGTTAATATTATTGTAGCAAGGTTAATTTCTTAGTTTGATAAGTGTTCTACAGTTACGTAGGTGACATTAACACAAGAGGAAGCCAGGTGAAAGAAATATCAAAATCCTCTATACCTTTTGCAACTCTTCTGTAAGCCCAAAATGTTCTCAAAACTTAAAATAAATTTGTGAGGGGCGCCTGGGTGGCTCAGTCATTAAGCGCCTGCCTTCGGCTCAGGTCATGATCCCAGGGCCCTGGGATCGAGCCCCGCATTGGGCTCCCTGCTCAGCAGGAAGTCTGCTCCTTCCTTTCTCACTCCCCCTGCTGTGTTCCCTCTCTCGCTGTCTCTCTCTCTCTCTGTCAAATAAATAAATAAGATCTTTAAAAAAAAAAAAAGAAATGCTTTGTGAAGTTAAAATATTTTGTTTAATTTAAAGATTTTTATTTATTTGTCAGAGAGATAGAGAGAGAGAACGCAAGAGAGAGCACAAGTAGCGGGGAGCATCAGGAAAAGGGTGAAGCAGGCTCCCCGCTGAGCAAAGCCTGATGGGGGAACTCCATCCCAGGACCCTGGGATCATGACCTGAGCTGAAGGCAGATGCTTAACCAACTGGCACCCAGGCGTCCCTGTGAAGTTAAAATATTTAATAAAAGTGCTGAGAGAGAAAATTTAGCAAGTTTCCCAGAAAATAGAATAAAGTTTTTAAGATTTATTCATTTTAGAGAGAGAGTGCAAATGGGGGAAGGGTCAGAGGGAGAGAATCTCAAGCAGACTCCCCACTAATCACAGAGCCCCACTGCTGGGCTCAATCTCCCCACCCGTGAGATCATGACCTGAGCCGAAACCAAGAGTCGGATGCTTTAACCGCCTGAGCCACCCAGGCGCCCCTAAAATTCTTGACTTACAGGTCAAGACACTTGTCTGTGATGTGACAAAAGCCTTCCCTCGTTTGGGGAAGAAATAAGCTTATAAATAAAATATTGTTTCTAAAGCATGGTACCATAAAGCCTTAGTCATTTTGCTCCAAAAAGATAACTAATGAAAAGGAAAAGAATGAAATGTCCTATAAAAATGTTAGATCTTGGGACAGCTGGGTGGCTTAGCTGGTTAAGCGTCTGCCTTCGGCTCAGTCATGTTCCTGGGATCCTAGGATCAAGTCCTGCATCTGGCTCCTTGCTAAGCAGGGAGTCTGCTTCTCCCTCTGTCTGCCGCTCCCCCTGCTTGTGCTCTCTCTCTCTCTGACAAATTAATAAATAAAATCTTTAAAAAAACAAAAACAAAAAAGGATGCTAGATCTTTCAGTTTGTCCTACTTAAATATATGCTGGGCATGTCTGACTCTGCTTGATTAGCTTCAGTACTTACTCTTAATGTTCTAATTTCTGACCCTATTTTCTTAGATCAAGCTAAAATCTCAATAGATGAATGGACAGAGAAGATCTGGGGAGTGCCTGGCTGGCTCAGTCAGTACAGTGTGTGACTTGATCTTGGGGTTTAAGTTTGAGGCCCACATTGGGTATAGAGATTACTTAAAAATAAAAAAACTTAAAGAAAAAGGTGCGGTATATATTCATATATATACCCATATATATATCCATACACACGCACACACACACACATGCACACACACACACAGAGGAATATTATTCAACCATGAAAAAGAATGAAATCTTGCCATTTGCAACAATAAGGATGGAGCTAGAGAGTATAATGCTAAGCAAAATCAGTCAGAGAAAGGTAAATACCATATGACTTCACTCATGTGGAAGTTAAGAAACAAAACAAATAAGCAAAGGAAAAAGAGAAGAGAAAAACCAAGAAACAGATTCTTAACGATAGAGAACAGATGGTTGCCAGAGAGGAGGTGGGTAGGGGGATGGGTGAAATAGGTGAAGGGGATTAAGAGTACACTTATCATGATGAACACTGAGTGGTATATAGAATTGTTGAATCACTATATCGTACACCTAAAACTAATATAACATTGTATGTTAACAGAAATTAAAAAACAATTTTTAAACATTTTTAAATAAATTTAAAAAAATAAAATCTACTTCCCACTAGCCTCATAAACTCAGAATCTTATAGTCGAAGAGGCCAAAGAGATAACTGAATCCAGTGGTTCTCAAAATGACATCCCAGACCAACAGCACCAGCATCTCTAGGAAACTGTGTTGGACATGCCAATTCTTTACCCCACCCCAAAACTTCTCGAAAATCAGAAACTCTGGTGGTAGAGTCCTGCAATGGAGTTTTAACAGCCCTCCAGGAAATTCTGATACAGGCTATAGTTTGAGAAGCAATGATCTTATCCAATCCCCTCACTGTCGAGTGATTTGCTTAAAAACACAAGGTTTCTTAGAAGCAGCCACATCTAAAACCTAGGCTTTCAACCCCCCAGTCCAATGCACTAATAACAGACCCACGATGTCCCACCAGAGGTCCTAGTTCTTACCTCTTGAGACAGTAAAGCGTAAACTGAATTCCTATTTCAAAAGAACACCACCACAATTATCCTATCTCCCTTGCCCCTATCATCATTTTCTGTTCCATTAACTTTTGACATGCGGTATGGTTTTATCTTGTCTTGCATAAAATCTGTCACTTTCAATGAAGTACAACATTCCTTAAAGGCAATAGAAGTCTAAAAATTAGATGCTTAATTCCTTTAACTGATTCAAACTATTATTTTCAATAGTACTAATAAGTGTTTCTCATGTATCTTCTCTACTCGATCATTTTTCTCCTTTTTGTAGAGGAAATATTATTCAGCTATATTAATCAATTGATGACTTTCCTACCCTCATATCAAGGGTCACTCAAATGCCATATGTCCCACAGGCCAACTTCTTCTGGCATATTGTGCATAAATATGTAGAGGTGAGCAAGACACCATAAATATTAAGTAGACCCAAAAATATCTGCAATAAACTGAGAGGAAGAAAAAGGGAAACAGAATGAAGATTAAGTCAATCCTCTCCTTGACAAATCAAAACCAAGAGTAAAATTAACCAAGGAAGTTGTGTTCAACATTTAAAAAATAAAATTTCAATTAAACATACATAAACCCTGGATACCCTTAGCTTATCAGAACTTCAAATTTTAAAATAAGAAAAATTTGAATAAGCTACTAATTAAATTCTTACCAGGCCTGGTGTGGTATCTTCATCACTGTCTAGATCCTGACTGCTTTCCCTATCAACACTGAGAATCACTGTATCCGAAGTGCTCTTGTGTTGTCGCTTGTTACTTTCAGTATAAACATCTAAGGATGATTTTTGCAGAGTAGATTCTGCCTTGGAAGACGTGCCTTCCATCCTTGGAGTTAAAATCCTTCTGCAAGTTTTCCTTATTTCAGTCTTCTTACATTTCTTACATGCAACTTCATTGTTAGAATTCTTATCCAATAGGGATTTGGAGTGCTTAATTTGGTCTGGCTTGTAATTACTGAGTGAAAAGGGAACAAGATAAACCTTAGGTGTTTTTCCTAAAACTGTAGTCTGTACTGGTCTCAGAGATACACAAGTGATGTTTTGATTTTCTTTATATTCATTCACCTATTCAGGTCAATAAAAGAAAAGAGAGCATTAGAATCCCAGATCCTATGCCTTTTCTTACAGGTCTGTGTAAATAAATCCAAAGTGATAGCCTGTAACGAAACTTTTTTCCTCACCAAAATCTAGATACCTAACTCATTAACCTCAATTTAATTATTTATTATAACTGGGTGCATTATTTTACCCATGACTCGGCAAACCAGTAATAATGTAATAATAATAATTACATTTGTAACTGAGGAGACTACCCCAACTGTCACCTTCTGAGTAACTGGAATTGTCTTCAGAGTGGGAAGCCGACAATAATTGCCCCAAAGGCAAATGCAGAGTCCCTGATCCCATCCTGTCCCTATTTCTAGGGTTACTAATAACCTTCCCCAACGCTGAAGGCCGAGTTTCCATAGAGGAAAACAGGGGGCCGGGATCCCCGATTATCTTTTGAAACAACACCCCCGAAAAACCCGTTAAGCTGAGAGATGCCCCAAGGAGCGGAAACTAGTTCCGGAGTGTGGAGGTGGTGGGTGCCAAGTCTTCGTGCCCTCTCGGGCCTGGTCCCGGCAATGCCTCACGAACACTGAGGCAGGAGCGCACCCGAAAGCAACAAGCCGTTGCTCACCTTCATCTGGAGTCGCTGTCTGGAGCCCACCTTCTCCTCACTGCCCGCGCGCGACCCCGACATCTTTCGGCGGCTTAGCAGCTGGCGTCTTCCCGCCAAGATTGCGGCGGGAGGCGCGGGGAGGGGGAAGGGGAGGAGCAGCGGGGCTGAGGCGGGGCCTGGCGGGCGGCTCTGAACGGCTCTGACGCCAGCGGGCCGGAGGGGGAGGGGCACGCAGGCGTTACGGTCGTCTCGGTACGCGTCAAGCTCACCAGCCTCACCCCATACTGAAATTCTTGTAATTGGAACGAATACACATTTTTACCTTAGATCCCGTATTTTTTTGATGCTGCTGATGCCAGCATCTCGCTTTGAAAAACACTGGCGCTTCTGCTGAGAAAAAACCACCTTGCCTTGCAATGTGAGCCTGGAAAAGATTCAGACGCACTTAGATGCCATATGAATAGAGAAGCTAGAAAATCGAAATCAACAGGCAGCCTTTACTTGGGCCCCCGGTTCCTTATAACCCCACCACCAGGAAATTACGCTCTATGGCTACCACATTACCTTCTTCCTAGAAGGGAAGCATTTTTATTTTTTTCAAGAGCTGATAACTTAAGCTGGTTTAAATTTCACCTCATCATCTGCCCACCAGTTAACTAAGATCCTAATGATGACCTTACAAAGCCCAAAGGCTGGGGAAAAGTTGTGAATCAAATCATTTTTGTACACAAAGTAACAAATAAGATTTTAGTGCCCTGTACTTCGTACAGTCACAGCCATATTAACCTTTTTTTTTTGTTTCTATTCTCTGGGTTGCCCTAAGTCAAAACAATTGTTTTCCCATGATGTACTCCCTCTGGACAGCATGGTTTTGGAGCTGTTAAATTCAAAACATAAATTTCTACCTACTCTATTTTTAAGATCCTTTTCTTTCTAGCCCAAAACTGTTTCCCTGGCATGGGTTCTCCGTTGTTCCTTGCTCAAGACTTGCCCAATTCTATTTCCTCTCCCAGCCTAGACCCAGTTTTACAACACAGATGAAATAATTTGAGAACGAATCCTATTAACAGTAACATCAGGGCCCTCCATGATCTGATTCTTGCCAAACTCCTGGACTCAAAAATTACTGATAAAATCAAACTTTTCAGTGTTTAATATATACCATGCTATTTCTGGACTTCAAGACTTTTTTCATGCTGTCCCATCTCTCCCTGCCACAACACTTATTAGGAAATCCTTTCTATGGTCAAATGTGTTCCGACTTCCAATAAGTATTTTTTTTTTTTTTACAAACCCAGCTATTAAATTGTGATTGCTTCCGTTACCAAGCCCTAGAAGACTTCCTAAGTAAAATTCAAGCCTTTAAACAATATTCCATACTCCTGAGAGAGCTAAGGCCAGTAAACACAGCAAGTACTTAATAATTACTCGTGTACTTCTATACAAACACTGTCTAGCCAGGAATGTTTTAATAGACGGTCTTCAGAAACTAAAAAAACTGGAAAGCCAAAAAGTACACTGTTCTGACTTCAGGCATTGCTCCAGGACCCTTGGGGGATTTTTTCTTTTTTCATGGCAATAGCCTAAATCACCACCAGCTGCCCTCGCGTGATGACCAAAAAATACCTCACCACAACCCACTCAGCCTCATCAACTGAGCTAATCAGGTGCTGTTAGCAGGACTTCTATTCTCATTAAACTCCAATTCTGAGCTTTCAACAGTCTGGACAAACTGCCCTTCACTATCTGCTCAATTCCTTATTCATCACTATCCCATTTTCCTCGGGTTCAAACCAAGGTAACAAAAGAAACCCGTAATTTGGACCTGCCTGGCCACAGGATTTTAACAGCAAAGCCCAATGGGAAGCAATTTCCCTCCAGAAGCGACGTCCAAACACTGCGAGACGGAAGACGCTAGAGCCGCCTACGAACATGCGCAGTAACAGACTCGACGTCCACAATCCCAGAATTCTCTGATCGATTATTTCCGGTTTCTCTAGCTCAGCCGTAAGTGCTGTTTCTCTTTGTCGCGCAGCGGTGTCCGGTGCCTGCAGAAGGGGGTTTGTTTTTTTTCCTGTTCGTTGACGTTTTTGCTGTTCACTCTTTGGAATCACTGAAGTTTCGGGAGTCACCGCCGCTGCCGTCAACATGTCGGTCCCAAGCGCACTCATGAAACAACCGCCCATTCAGTCTACGGCTGGGGCCGTCCCAGTTCGCAATGAGAAAGGTACCGTGCTGAGCCTTTTTCCAGTCGGATCTTACCTCTTCTTTCGCCAACATACTCCACACCTACCCCAGCGGACCACCCCAACCCTCCGACCCTTAAGACCCTGCCCCCTAATTTCTTCGACTTTTCCCATCAAACTCGCACCCGATCGCGTTGCCTGAAGGGGGGGGAAACAAAACCCACTTCCATCGCATCTTGTTCCTATTGCCCGTCTCTGCCCTCGCAGCAAGCATCCCTCTTCCCTTGGTCTCCACCGATAAATTAGACTAATATACATAGTGAATGCCTGCTTTTGCAGGGCATTGTGCGGGGTACAGTCCCTCTTTTGTTATCCATAGCGGTCTGTTTATGCTGCTTTTATAACTCTTATCATTAGTTTATGTGTCTGTCTCCCTCTACTGCATCGTAAGTTCATAACGTCCTTGAGACAGGAGCCGTCTTATTAAACTTCTTATCGCTTTTTTTTTTTAAGATTTTATTTATTTACCTGATAAAGAAAGAGACAGCGAGAGAGGGAACACAAGGAGCAGAAGTGGGAGAGGGAGAAGCAGGCTTCCCGCCCAGCAGGGAGCCCCCTGCGGGCCTCTATCCCAGAACCCTGGGATCATGACCCGAGCCGAAGGCAGACGCTTAGTGACTGAGCCACCCAGGCGCCCCCGTTTTATTGCTTTCATCCAACGCTGTGACTGTATTAAGTTGAATACACACTTGTGTAAGGTAGTGCCTTTAACCTTAAGGAACTCATACTGTAGTAGATGTGAGACATGCAAAAATAGGCACATTTTAAGCAGTGTGCGATTCCTGTCACATAGGTGATATAAACCAATGTGGAAGGATAGACAAGGAATAATCTCTTCAGATTGAGGTAATCAAGGAAAGCTTCTTGAAGAAAGTGGCATATAAATTGATCCTTAAAGGATGAGTAGGATTCCAGTGCAGATAGAAGAAGGAACACTGCCTGTTTGAGGGGTTAGACTAAAGAGTCCCTTTATTCAGGAAAGATTTTGGAAAATAATGAGTTCTTTTTTTTTTAATATACTGTACCTATTCTTGTGCAACTTGCCTTTTTTCTTAAATTCAAGGTGGCTTTTGAGAAGTACCCTTTGATACATATAGAGCTAATTCATTTTAACTACTTATAAATTCCATTGTGTAATTAAACCAGTTTATTCACTACTAAGGAACAGTTAATTGTTGTGTTGTTTTTCTCTATTATAAACAGTACTGTAGTTGTCCTTTTTTTTTTTAATCTTTATGCCCAACGTGGTCTCAAACACATGACCCCGAGATCGAGTCATATGCTCCACCAACTGAGCCAGCCAGGCACCCCCTGTAGTTGTCATTCTTAAATGTCTCTTCAGTGCACTGTGTAAGAATTTCTCTAGGGTAGACTCCTCAAAGTTCATCAACCTAACTAGCTATTTCCACTTGCTCTCCACAATGGGTTGTGAGAGCATTAAGGGTTTGTATTTTCCCATATATTCATCTGCACACTTGGTTGTATCAGATTTTTAAATTTTGCCCAATCTAATTATGAAATATCTTATTTTAATTTGCATTTCCCTGATTACTAGTGAGACTAAGCATTTTCATGCATTTATCAGCTCTCTAGGTTTTCTGTTCTCTGAATTACCTGTTTTGGTCATTTACCCATTTTCTTTTTCATCCCAAATCTGTCCTTTTTCCTGTTTTGTTTTGTTTTTTTGGCTTGTCTTTTCACTTTAATTGTGGAGTTTCCCGTTTCATAGGCATTTTTAATTTTAGTGTTATCAGATTTATCAATTTTATCTTTTATAGCTTGTGTTGTTTTGTATACTTTGTAAGAAATCCTTGCCTATACTAAGATCATAGATATTCAGATTATAATTATTTTCTATCATCTAAGTGTTTGTATATACTAAATAGGATTAAATACACAATTGTGCAAGACACATCTAATTTAAGGAGCTTATAATCCAGTAGGAATGTAAGTGTTTAAGATGTGTTTTCCACACATGGGTCTTTAATCCATCTGGAATTTTGTGTGTGTGTGGCGTCAGAGATCTAATTTTACTGTTTACCTTATGGTTAACCAGTTGTCCCTACTGTTCCATTGTTTGACTAGCCCATCCATTCTCCACTGCTTTTTTTTTTTTAAGATTTTATTTATTTATTTTTATTTTATTTAAGATTTTATTTATTCATTTGACAGGGGATGGGGCACAAGCAGGGGGAGCAGCAGGCAGAGGGAGAGGGAGAAGCAGGCTCCCCGCTGAGCAGGGCAGAGCTCCGTCCCAGGACCCTGGGATCATGACCTGAGCCGAAGGCAGACACTTAACCAACCCAGACGTCCCAAGACTTTTTTTTTTTTTGAGATTTTATTTTTTTTATTTTTTTTAATATTTATTTATTTATTAGAGAGAGAGCAGAGAGCATAAGCAGGGAAGAGGGGGGAGAGGGAGAAGCAGACTCCCTGCTGAGCATCAGGGAGTCCGATGCAGGGCTCAATCCCAGGACCCTGGGATTATGACTTAAACCAAAGGCAGATGCTTAACTGACTGAGCCACCCACGTGCCCCAAGATTTTTATTTATTTATTTGAGCAAGAGGGAGAGGAAAAAGCAGACTCCCTGCTGAGCAGGGAGCCTGACACTGGATCCCAGGACCCTGAGATCATGACCTGAGCTGAAGGAGACTCTGAATCGACTGAGCGCCCAGGTGCCCTGAGACTTTATTTTTTTAGATCAGTTTTAGATTCACATTTCCCATATACCCTTTGCCCCCGCACATGCATAGTCTCCTCCATTATCCTCCCCCACCAGAGTGATACATTTGTTGCAATTGATGAAACTACATTAACACATCATAATCACCCGAAGTTTACATTAAGGTTCACTCTTGGCATGTGTATTCTATGGGTTTAGACAAATGTATAATGACATATATCCATTATTATGGTATCACACAGTATTTTCATTGCACTGAGACTCCTCTGTGCCCTGCCTATTCATCCCTCCCCCAACCCAACCCTTGGCAACCACTGATCTTTTTACTATCTCCATAGTTTTGCCTTTTCCAAAATGTCATGTATTTGGCATCATACAGTGTATAACTTTTTCATATTGGCTTCTTTCACTTAATAATATGTATGTAAATTTTCTCTGTGTCTTATTATGGCTTGATAGCTCATTTCTGATTGGCACTGAATAATACTCCATCGTCTAGACATACCATAGTTAGTTCATTCACCTAGCGGGGGACATCTTGGTTCCTTCCAAGTTTTGGCAGTTATGAACAAAGCTGAAATAAATATCAGTGTGCAAGTTTTTGTGTGGACCTTAGTTTTCAACACTGTTAGGTAAATACGAAGGAATGCAACTGCTGGATCATATGGTAAGAGTATGATTAGTTTTATAAGAAACCACCAAACTGTCTTCCAAAGTGGCTGTGCCATTTTGCATTCCCACCAGTAACAAATGAGAGTTCTTGTTAGTCCACATTCTCGCCAGCATTTGGTGTTGTCAGAGCTCTGTAGTTTGGTTATTCTAATACATGTGCAGTGGTATCTCATTTTATTTTGCATTTCCCTGACAACATATGATTTGAAGCAAATATGCTTATTTGCCATCTGTGTATCTTCTTTGGTGAGGTGTGTTAAATTCTTCAGCCTCCCCTTGTTCTTCAGAATTGTCTTGGTTCTTTTTGGCCTCTTAATCTTCCATGTGATTTTAGAATCAGCCTGGGGACAACTATTAATGGAACTGCATTAAAATTATAGGTCGTGCATTTATTGATTAACTTGGGCAGTTGCCATCTTCTCATACTTGAATATGATATATTTCTCCATTCATTTAGATCTTTTGTATCTTCCAATATAATTATATATTTTTCCTCTGAAAAGCCTTGTACATCATTTGTTGAATTTATTCCTTGGTATCTTGTAGATTAGTTACTATTGTAAATAGTATTTTTAAACTTTATTTTCTAATTTATGTAGCTAATGTACAGGTACACTTATTTTTTTTTTAAAGATTTTATTTATTTATTTATTTGACAGAGAGACACAGCAAGAGAGGGAACACAAGCAGGGGGAGTGGGAGAGGGAGAAGCAGGCTTCCCACGGAGCACGGAGCCCGATGCGGGGCTCAATCCCAGGACCCTGGGATCATGACCCGAGCCAAAGGCAGACACTTAAGGATTGAGCCACCCAGGAGCCCCCTGCTTTTTTTTAAACGGGTACACTTTTTATCCAGCATTTATTTAGTATTCTAAATAAATAGCTTGCCTGTTTGTTTTCTTGTATTTTCTACATAGATAATCGTAGTCTGCAAATTATGACAGTTTCTTCTTCCTTTTTAGTCCTTACCTTTTATCTCTTTTTTTCTTTTTTTTTTTTAAGATTTTATTTATTTGAGAGAGAGAAAACAAGCGAGGTGGATGGGGAAAGGGAGAAGGAGAAGCAGACTCCCTGCTGAGCAGGGAGCATGACTTGGGGCTGGATCCCAGGACCCTGAGATCATGACCTGAGCTGAAGGCAGACGCTTAACCGACTTAGTCACCCAGGCACCCCTTTCTCCTTTTTCTTATTGTCCTAATTAGAACCATAATAAAATGTTGACTAGAAGGTGTGATAGGGACAACATAAAGATGCCCACTGGTTTTTAAAGGAATGCTTCTAATATTTTATCATTAAGCATAATGATTATTGTATCTGTTGTTAAGATTATGTGACTTTAAATATATAAACTTTAGGGACGCCTGGGTGGCTCAGTCCTTAAGCATCTGCCTTCGGCTCAGGTCATGATCCCAGGGTCCTGGGATCGAGCCCCACATCGGGCTCTCTGCTCAGCGGGAAGCCTGCTTCTCCCTCTCGCTGTCTCTCTCTCTGTCAAATAAATAAATAAAATATTTAAAAATATATATATATATATATAAACTTTAAATAGTATATTACGTTTGACCCCATTAATTTTCTAAGCTTAAGCTGTTCTTGTGGTCCCAAGCTAAATCCTTTGAAGTCATGATGGCTTAGAATTTTTTTGTTAGCTTTTACATTGCTGGAATAAATTTGCTATTATATTATTTAGTACTTTTTTTTTTTTTTGAGAGAGAGAGAGAATGAGTCAGAGAGCACATGAGAGGGGGGAGGGTCTGAGGGAGAAGCAGACTCCCTGCCGAGCAGGGAGCCCGATGCGGGACGCGATCCAGGGACTCCAGGATCATGACCTGAGCCGAAGGCAGTCGCTTAACCAACTGAGCCACCCAGGCGCCCTTTAGTCCTTTTTAATGTATATTTATGAAGAGAAATTCACGTAAAGTTTTCCTTTGAACTGTCCAGTTTGGTTATCAAAATTATATCCATCTTATAAAATGTTTTGGTCAGTTTTCACTTTATTCGCAGGAATTGTCACTATTTGTAAAAGAGATGTTATCTTGGGGCGCCTGTGTGGCTCAGTCGGTTAAGCAGTTAAGCATCTTTCTTCAGCTCAGGTCATGATCCCAGGGTCCTCACCAGGGAGCCTACTTCTCCCTCTGCCTCTGCCCCTCTCTCTCTCTCTCACTTGCTCTCTCTCTCAAATAAATAAAATCTTTAAAAAAAGAGGGGCACCTGGGTGGCTCAGTGGGCTAAGCATCTGCCTTTGGCTCAGGTCATGATCCCAGGGTCCTGGGAGGGAGCCCCATGTCGGGCTCCCTGCTCAGTGGGGAGCCTGCTTCTCCCTCACCCTCTGCCCCCCAACTTGTTCTTGCTCTCTCTAGTGCTCTCTGTCAAATAAATAAATAAAATCTTTAAAAAAAGAGAGAGACGTTATCTTGCAGGTTTGATAGCACATATGCTAAAAGAAAAGGTAGAAATAGGTAAGATTAGAATCTTGAGTTATATGGTGATATAAAGGCTGCCATGGAAAATTCCAGGTGAACTAAAAAAGGGATTGAGCAACATTTTAGTTTTCTGTTCCCACTTAAGTCACCCTTATGTGCTGGACACTGTTACAAATAATTCCCTTAAGGATATAATTGAGGTGGAATAGCATGAATTTGTGAGGGATGTAATCGTCTGCCTGTCTGGGGGGAATTTTTTCTATTGTTTCACCACCTGTCTTTTTCCACTTCATTGTATTCAAGCTCACCTTCTTTATCATTAGTGTTGGTAGTCACAAGAATGTTTTCCCATGACTTGGGAAAACACCATTAGATGAATAGATGGTTGGATAGCGGCTCTCTTCTTCTCCTGCTTGAACTCTTGCTTACCAGGAATATAGGGCTCTACCTGCAAAGGCAGAGGTTGAAAGACATTGGGAAAGAAGCTACTGAAACATAATAAGTTATCTTTATCACCCAGGTGAGATTTCGATGGAGAAAGTGAAGGTAAAACGTTATGTGTCGGGAAAGAGGCCAGACTATGCCCCTATGGAGTCCTCAGATGAGGAGGATGAAGAATTTCAGTTCATCAAGAAAGCCAAAGAACAAGAAGCAGAGCCTGAGGAACAGGAGGAGGATTCATCCAGTGACCCTCGACTGCGGCGTTTGCAGAACCGTATTAGTGAAGATGTGGAAGAGAGGTAATGACTAGGGTTATGTTTCCCTGGACCTAAACCCCCACAGGTTAGTTAATAACAACAATAATAGCTAATATTTGCACAGTACTCACTATGTGCCAGTCTCTGTTCCAAGTATTTACTAATTCTCGTAATCCACCCAATAATCTTATGAGGTATGTATTATTATCCCAGTTTACAAATGAGGAAACTGAGGCACCAAGGGATCAGGAAAATAACATGACCAAAGGTATACAACCAGCAAGTGGCAGCCAGTAAACAGCAGGTTACCTCTGGTCCAAAGACCCTAACTAACTCACTAAGGGAGAAGAAAACACAAACCATTGGTTGGTTTGTTGTGGGGGGGGGGTCTTAAAATTTGAGAAATTGATTTAATTCACTCACTTATCCTAAAGGCTAATGAGGGGAAATGACACCAATGAAGTAGGAAAAAAGGCCTGATGAATGAATGGTCTCAGGTAGGAAAGGGAGCCTCCCAATGAAGGATTTCGTATGTTGTGTGTTGACTGAGACATTACCTTACAAAGTAGACCAGAGATCCCAAACTTTAACAGTTCATATTGTCCCAGGAATTTTCTCAGGGAGCCCCTAGGCCTATACAGTTCTGTTTATTAAGTAGTTAGATCCAAATAATTCAATAAATAGTCATGTCTTAACATTTAAAGCCATCTGAAAAATATAATATGCATAAAAGAAAAAACATTTTTATTTCATTCTTACATAACCATAATTACTTATTAGTGGGATTTATGTGCCTCTTGGACACTGACTACTTCTCAAACCTTAGAATCAGATTGGCACTGTCACTCATTTCCTGTTCCATATTGATCTGCATGCAGTACTTGCTTTTTATACAGCCACCAAAAATCCAATTTCACAAAGATACAATGTCACTGTGCACCCATGTTTATTGCGGTGCCTCATGATGCCTCAGCTTACATTTAACGTTTTAGGTCCAACTTGACTGTTTGCCCTGACACTTTGAATTATTTTCTTTTGTCTGCACCTCAGTTTCCCCCTCTCAAGACTTCAGTATTAATAAAAGCAAACATAACCTCCAGGTGCTCTACAACTAAGGAAATGTGGCTGATGCTCTTTCATTTTTGTGATATTGGTGTTACACTTGAAGATGCTGTTTTTCAGATTGGCTCGACATCGGAAAATAGTGGAACCTGAAGTGGTAGGAGAAAGTGACTCAGAAGTGGAAGGAGATGCGTGGCGCATGGAACGAGAAGATAGCAGTGAAGAAGAAGAGGAAGAAATTGATGATGAGGTATAAAAAAGGAAAATGGGAAGTTCTTTCTAGGCCCAAGAAAAAGTTGGGGCCTGTTCTCCTTTGTCGAGGTCCCAAAGGCAACAAGCTTGCTGCTTTTGGCAGAACTCTGATCCAGGGTTCCCTATTTGTTGGAGATAGAATTGAAAATAAAATGATGTAAGTTGTATTTACTCATATCAGAATTTGTTAAACGTGATGAGGGGAAATAAAAAGCTTCCTTAGAGCACAGGTCACTGGGCTGACTGACTTGGACATGTGACTTGATAGGAAATAGAGCGGCGCCGTGGCATGATGCGTCAGCGAGCACAGGAGAGAAAAAATGAAGAGATGGAAGTCATGGAGGTGGAAGATGAGGGACGTTCTGGGGAAGAGTCAGAGTCAGAATCTGAGTATGAAGAATACACAGACAGTGAAGATGAGATGGAGCCTCGCCTTAAACCTGTCTTCATTCGAAAGTAAGTATCTCACAAAACAGGCCTGAATCCACATAGTTACTACTTTCCTGGTCTGAGGATAGAAGCCTCTTTTCTATCTCATGCTCTTCTGAAATGTCAGCACTGAGTGAAAGTCTTCTGCCCAATTCCCTACCTGTGCAGAATATTTGCTGAGGAATATCATGGTGTTAACAGAGAGCCTGAGTTTGTTTTCACATCTCCCTTTCCAGTTAAAGAGCACATCTGCCCACGGACCTATAAAGCACAAAATTAAACTTGAAGAGTGAATTCCTGATCCTTTCCAGTTAAAGAGCACATCTGCCCACGGACCTATAAAGCACAAAATTAAACTTGAAGAGTGAATTCCTAATCCTTTCCTAAGGGCGAGAAATCCTACTACTTACAGTCCAGCAGGTTCTTGCTATTCAGGCAGTTCTCACAGATGGATGGAGTTTTAATGCTTTGAATACCTGGGGTGACTCCCAATTTTGGCTCTTTGCAAAAAAAAAAGAGTCAGCAATTGTTGGGCTTTGTCTGATTTGGATGGGACTTGAGTTAGAGGACAAAGAGGTCCACTCTGAGGGCTTTGGGCAATTAACAGGACTTCTGTGCTGCAGGAAGGACCGAGTAACAGTTCAAGAACGTGAGGCTGAAGCATTGAAACAGAAGGAGCTGGAGCAGGAAGCAAAACGCATGGCTGAAGAGAGGCGCAAGTATACACTCAAGGTACTGGGAGTGGCTGTGAGGATTGCATGCAAGGAGGAGTGTACTTAGGTTTGTCTGAGGAAAATAAGGAAATCCAACAGGTGAATTGTTCTCCTTACCCAGATTGTAGAAGAGGAGACCAAGAAAGAGCTGGAGGAGAACAAGCGATCCCTGGCTGCACTGGATGCTCTCAATACTGATGATGAAAATGATGAGGAAGAATATGAGGCATGGAAAGTTCGGGAGCTAAAGAGAATCAAGAGGGACAGAGAAGATCGAGAAGCGTGAGTAATAAGATGGACCTAGAGTTTAATGTCAGTAATGGGATGGGTTCCTAGTGGGGTAGGAGTGAGGTTCAACACCAACTGTGAGTTCCATTCCAGATTTCTTTATGGTTCCTGCAGCTGAGTGAGTTTTCCGTAATTGGAATGTGGCTTATTACAATGAAATCAGGGAAAAGAACCACTTTGTCAGTGTTTCTTGTGATAGAGTGCCAGCTGATACTCCCTGTAGTTTTCTAGTAGACACGCAGACATTATTCACTGTTATCAGTTATCTGTTCTTGCATAAAAACCCAGTTCAAAATTTGGTGACTTGAAACAACTGATTATTCCTCACAGTGTTCGAGTTCGCTAAGCAGTTCCTCTGCTGGTTTTACCTAGGCTCTCTCATGCAGTTGCATCCAGCTAGAGGATTGGCTGGGCTAGAGTGTCCAAAATGGGTTCATTCACATGTCCAGTAGTTAATGCTAGACTGCCTTACTTCTTCAGTGGGCTAGACTGGATTTCTTACCTAACAGTCTCATGGCAGTATTCCAAGAGGGCAAAAGTGGAAACTGGCAAGGTCTTTTAAGGCTCACATGTCATTTCTGCAAAGGGGCATGCATACTCTGGGGGGGAGAATTTGTGGCCTTTAAATAATCTGCCACAGTCACTATTGTTAGAGCAGAATAATTTCTGAGCTGCATCACCCATTCTTGAAAATTACTAGCAGTGAGAGGGTAATCCCAGATTACAAAGGGAAACCATCAGTAGAAAACTGTGTCCTCAGCCTGCATTTTCTAAGATTTTTATACTGGGTTTCAAGGAGTCCATGTACCCTTTAAACTTATATACAAAATTACATATATTTGTATTTTTCTGGAGAAAGGGGATCTTTGGCCCCCCTCCCCCAAAAAGGGTTAGTCCCTGCAATCTAATTAATGTTGGTAACCCTTGGTTTGAGACATGTAAATACATATACAATTACTTTTAAAAATACCAATAAAATCTTAACATGGTTATGTTAAATTCTGATATTTTTTAAAGCCAAGTAGGCTTTTTAAGGAAGGGGAATTACTAATATTGCAAAATCAAGCAGTAATAGTATGTCTGAACCTTATAAAGGCTAGAATAAACTTCTGGAAGTTTACAATAATGAAGACCACCTCACCTTTTTTATTTGTTGGGCTCCTGATCTTAATTCCTAACAGGCAGTAGCTAGAATTAAAGAAAGTGAATAATGCTTGAAAGGAGGTGAGACTGCATTGTGTTCAGATAATTTGAGTCTCTGAAGCTGGAATGATACTAATAAATAATTTTGTTCTCTGCACAGGCTTGAGAAGGAGAAGGCAGAAATTGAACGAATGCGAAACCTGACTGAGGAAGAGAGGCGAGCTGAGCTTCGGGCAAATGGCAAAGTCATTACCAACAAAGCTGTTAAGGGCAAATATAAGTTCTTACAGAAGTATTATCACCGGGGTGCCTTCTTCATGGTAAGTGAAAAGGGAATGAGCTGTAGAAGTAACTCAGAACTTTTGAGTTCTTTTCTCCCCCCAAGAATAAACTGTCCTAGGATGTTACTTCTACTTGCCAATGATCAGTTTTCTCATTTGCTTTTTGCCTCTGAAGATATAAACCCAATAGGAAAAAGCACTGGCAACAGGATTTTACCAGTAGCAGCAACTGTTCTCTCTTTTGGCCCCAGCTATCGGGAGGAAATGGTGTAACAGAAGAACTAAGGAACTAAAAATAGACAGTGAACTGTATAGATAGATAAGATTATTTAAATCCCCAAAATTAATTAGATGTTACTATTCATAGCAGAGTAAGAAGTTTTGCTTATGCAAATATTTGGGAGGCAGAAATTTAATTCACTTCATTCTGAGCTGACAGAAAGTGACTAAGCCTAACTAACCAATAAAAATGGTTTATTTTCTAACCATTATGTGTAATACCATCAAAATTTTGTTCTTCATATAAAGACCAAGGTCAAAATAACAATCTGTTAACCCTGTATAAAGTGATGAGGACTTCTTCCAAATTATTTAGATGATACCAGTGATAATTTGTTAATGGAGAGATGTCAGGAAAGGGAAGCAAAGAATTGATTGCATTTATTACTGTAATAGCATGTGGTTTGTTAAATTACTACCTGATGCTATCCAAGTTTGAATCAAAAAGTAGACTCATTTTTTTCAAATGCTATATCAAACCCTAAAAATCCCTACTGCAGCTAGATTCCTGCCTTTCATTATAGATACCAGTAAAATCTAAACTTCAGTGAAGGGTTCCTTATTCCCCTCCAAAATCAGTTTCAGTCTACTCAGCCAGAAATGTTTGCTTAATATATAGTGTCCTAGCTCATGCAGTTTTCTAGATTGGAGTCATTGGAGATTATGAATTATTTCTTTACTGCTTTAAGGTCATTAAGTATCATTGCTTATACATTTGAGCAGCTTTAATAAGCTTCTGAGAGAAGCAGTGCATTGCTGGCTAAGATACATAAGGAAAGGTTTATGTAAAAGTCTTTTGGTGCACATACTCAGTGAACTCTCCTCATCTGGATAAGGAGAGTGAAGATAAAATATCTTCTGAGATTAAATGAGGGACTCAGCCTCTAACAAGGAGAAAAGTAGATCTCACAAAAACTGTCTTACCTTTAAAGCCTTTCTGTAGCTGAAGAGAATACTCCAAAAGTGTATTTGGTTGAAGGACTCAGCTGTTCCACAAAGCTTTCCTTAATCAAAATGGTACTGTTTTAATTCCTTTACCACATGTATAATTTGTATCATAACATTATAGTTTTACTAATATGTTGATTTGTAACTTCTCTATAATTTTTTTATATATAGTTTATTAAGTAAATAACCTTTTGAGCATTTACTGTGTAGAGGGCACTCCTGGTTTTTGTTTTGAGGGGGGTGGTTTAAAGATTTATTTATTTATTTATTTTAGAGAGAGAAAGCATGAGCAGGAGGGGCAGAGGGAGAGGGAGAAAGAGCCGCAAAGCAGACTCCGCACTGAGTGCATAGCCCGATATGGGGCTCAGTCTCACAACCCTGAGATCATGACCTGAGCCGAAACCCAGAGTCAGACACCTAACTAACTGCGACCCAGGCACCCATTTTTTGTTTTAAGTAGGCTCCATGCAGAGCCCAATGTAGGGCTTCAACTCACAACCCTGACATTAAGAGTTGCATGGTCTAGGGGCACCTGGGTGGCTTAGTCGGTTGAGTGTCCAACTCTTGATTTCAGCTCAGGTCATGATCGAGTGAGATCGAGTCCCATGTTGGGCTCTCCTCTGGATGTGGAGCCTGCTTGGGATTCTCTCTCTCCCTCTCCCTCTTCCTCTGCTCTTCCCTACTCCCTGCCTCTCTGTCTCCCTCTCTTAAAAAAAAAAAAAAAAAGTTGCATGGTCTACCAGCTGAGCCAACCAGGAGCCCCAAGAACACTACTGTTTGACACTGCTACAGGATATAAAATTATTGCCCTCAGATGGCTTACAACCTAAAAATGGGGTTAAGGCAAACATATACTATACTATGACATAAAGACGAATGAAAATACTGTGGGATTTCTGAAGAGGGAGATGTTTTACTTTGTAGGAGATGGAGAGGGATAACACGAAGGAGGGCACATTTAAGATGTGTAGACTTGGGCGCCTGGGTGGCTCAGTTGGTTAAGCAACTGCCTCCGGCTCAGGTCATGATCCTGGAGTCCCAGGATCGAGTCCCACATCGGACTTCTTGCTCGGCGGGGAGTCTGCTTCTCCCTCTGACCCTCCTCCCTCTCATGTTCTCTGTCTCTCATTCTCTCTCTCTCAAATAAATAAATAAAATCTTAAAAAAAAAAAAAAAAAGATGTGTAGACTTGCTGACTTCAGTAGTAGACATTCCATGTGAAGGGACTAGGAGTGGAGGCAAAAAGCATCATCTGTAAAGGGAGTTGGCAAGGAGAGGTAGATTACAGCTATATGTTATTTGGCCTTGACTACTATAGAGGAGTTGTGCTTATTTAACAAAACAGAATCACTGGAAGTTTTTGAGCAAGGCAAAGGTATGAGGGTGTGTTTTAGAAACATTAGCCTAGTGGCACTGTGTAAGGTTGATTCTAGGGAAAAACTATAATAACCCAGGGAATTAGAATTTTATAAGTGGAAACTCATTATGCACAAAGTTTACATAAATTTTGAACCTGACTAATTGAGAAAATGTTGGTTCTATTAACAGAAGAAGTTAAATCAGGAAGAGCCTGGTTTGAAAAGGTTAGGGAAATGATTTTCACTTTAGGTATGAGTCTGAAGTCCCAACAGAATATCCAAGCTAAGCTATATAATGGGCAGTAGAAAATTCAAAATGAGATTTCAGAGGCTTCTACAGAGTTGAAGTCATATGACTGAATGAACATATTGAGTACAGAGAGAATACAGCCAACCTTCAGGAAACATCCACATTTAGGAAGAAAAAAGACAATACAAAGAGAGAAAGGAGTATCATCTCAACTACATGTAAGCTCATGAACAGGTTCAGTACCCTCATTCTTTGTATCCCTTGTCGTAGAGGTTAATAAATTAGTGGTTTGAATATATAGGCAATAAAAATCACAAGATTGATAATACTTTTTTTTTACAGGATGAGGATGAAGAAGTATACAAGAGAGATTTCAGTGCACCTACCCTGGAGGATCATTTCAACAAAACCATTCTTCCCAAAGTCATGCAGGTATGGGGTACCTTAAGAACATGAGAGAGAAAAGTTATGTATTGAGGACTTGATGTTTGGTGGTATAACTCATAATCTATCCTTCCTTGATCAGGTCAAGAACTTCGGGCGCTCTGGTCGCACCAAGTACACCCACCTTGTGGATCAGGACACCACCTCTTTTGACTCAGCATGGGGCCAAGAGAGTGCCCAGAACACAAAGTTCTTTAAACAAAAGGCAGCTGGGGTACGAGATGTATTTGAACGGCCATCTGCCAAGAAGCGAAAAACTACTTAAGAGTTCAACTACTTCCAGCTGGTGAGACACAAGGGACTGTCTCAGCATCTGGTCCTTGATTTGCTTTTACCATTATTTACATGGCCCCTGTATCCAGCCTATTGGACCTACTGCCATACTTGTGACACTGGGCAATCCAGTCTTTGAAGGTGCTTTGTGAGGTTTGGACTCATGCTGAGAAACCCACAGAAAAGCACTATCCAGGTAGGATCAGAGGCTCCCCACTTAAAACCATTTCTGCAAAATCTTACGTTTCATCACTGGTCTGCTTCCCAGATTCACTTGGGACTATTCCAGGTTTCTTTTTCCAGCCTCTTAGCTTGGGTTATAAACAAGGGCATGTAAGTGGACAATGCTACCTTACAGTAAATCTCAGCTCACAGATATCTGTTTTGCATTTTTGGTTGGAGTCAGCTTTTCTATGTGAACTTATTTTTTGATCCATTTATGTGTGTGTCAAGAAATAAAAGAATCATACACCAAGGGCGCCTGGGTGGCTCAGTTAGTTAAGCGTCCGACTCTTGGTTTCAGCTCAGGTCATGATCTCGTGGTCGTGGGATCAAGCCCCACATTGAGCTCCGTGCTCAGCTCAGAGTCGGCTTCAGATTCTTTCTCCCTCTGCGCCTGCGCCCTGCTCTCTCTCATAAATAAATAATCTTTTAAAAAAAGAATCCTACACCAAGAGGTTTCTTTTGATACTGGAAATAAAATGGGCAGGCTGACAAGAATCTTCCTATGAAATAAAAGACCACAGAGAATTGTTGGGCAAAGAGTGTTTCACATTCTGATCATCACCTTTGATCTCAGAAATTAAGATGCTGGACAGGCTATATTCTAAGTGGCACCCAGATTTACTCCATGAGCAGATATATGTATGGTTTTCTTTGCTCTCTAAAATACAGCTGTATTTAGAACAAAAGTTGACTTATGAAATAGGGAAGTCAAGTACTTACCAGTACCCTCCACACTCAGCTTGTATATGAGGGTATAGTGTTTTCCAAGTTGCAATGTAATGATATCAAGCTAGAGTTAAATTCAGTGGTTTTCCACTTAATATTTATTACATAACCACCATGCACATGGCAGAGCACTAGGAGTCCTAGGGGTTATAAGGAATGACATTTAATCAGTGGGAAGGATATTTCTCAATTACATAAAAAAATGAGAGGGTCAAGGTCTTTTCACCATCTTTTAAATGCCCCACTGGAAGAAGCATTCACAAATCTTTCATGTCCTAAAATAAGACTATGAATACAAATTACTAGGAGGTAATAACACATTAATCTGAGTATAAGTCACTTATGTGTGTGCCAGACGGATACAATCTAAGATTTTCCTAGAGCCAAAATGAGAATAAGATACTGAAATTCTTTTAAGAATATGTTTATAGCTGCTATTTGAGTGTCCACTCTGAGGCAGGCAGTAGTCCAAGCTTTTCACATTCACCAACTCTTTTAAGTTCTTAAAACAACCTGTCAGGTATGTATCATTTTACAGTTGGGGAAACAGAAGCTCAGCAAGGATGACTTGGCCAAAGGTTGATCAACTTTTAAAGTAAAACTGTCTTCTCTCCAGGATGGGAAATGGAATGTAAGGCACAGCGTTGTGGCGGTTCAGAATTCAATTAAATCAACTTCATAAATCAAACCCTTTCATAGATTAATTCTGCAAAAGACCTAACCTTTGATATCTTTTATTGTATTTACCATGTTTCCAATTCGGTACCTAAATTCTAACTCTAAGGGGCTTATGAATAAGGTGCCTGGGTCGCTCAGTCGGTTAAGCACCCAGCTCTTGATTTTGGCTCAGGTCATGATCTCAGGATCATGAGATCGAGCCCCGTGTCAGGATCCATGCTGGCTGTGGAGCCTGCTTGGGATTCTCTCTCTCCCTCTGCCCCCCAACACCCACCCCCACCATGCGCTCTCTTAAAAAAAACATTTTAAAAAAGTGGCTTATGAACAAGATTGGTGGTATATAAACCACCCTAGAGACCCATGCCATGGGCTTCAGCAACTTCGCTGAAATTCCAAATGTACCCTGAATACCACTGAAAGCTAGTCAGATGAATGAGCCTGGCCTGCCACCTGGCATCTGCATGTGAACATGAGGTCATGAGGTACCATTCTGCACTGATCCTTCACATGATTTCATTAAGGCCGGAGGCGGGGGAAGTTGCTTAAATTCAGTTATACTTCAACATGTAAATTTCCCACAATAAAATACAGTATAATATACAAAACACTCGATCCAAGATGATAGAACTGCAAAAAAAAAAAAAAAAAAGGCTACATCTTTATTGAAATAAAATAATCCAGTGAGTGGGTCTGAGAAAGCACAAATCAGTTGGTTAGGGCAATAAGAGCCTCTACCACGTTGCCCATGTGTTCCCTCAAGCTCCGTTCTGCTGCTGCTCTTGAGATCTCCATCTCTGTCATCTGCAGGAAAAGGATCGATGATGTTACCTAAGTTTCTTCTGGGGCATTAAAATGCCACCAAGACTTGTTGACTCTACTTGTTTCAGTAAACAACCCCAATTAAGCAATGTAACCTCTGCCCATACACTGGTTAGGCATTACTACTCACTATCAGCTCCAGATCTTCCTTCTTAATGGTGACTTTGGCCAGTTCCTTCTCCCTGCAAATATTCATGTACATTAGTCCTCATTCTCTACCTCCACCATTAACTCTCAGAAAGATCATTTCCAGCTCTCCCTTACAAATAAATGACTCCTGACAAACACTGTTGAGTGAAAATACAAAATGACTCTCACCGCCTCACCTAACATCCCCATCCCCTCCCCTCGAGTCTTTACAGCAGGCAGCAGGTGCTGTCAGGCCTTTCCTTCCACCAACAACAAAGGGTTGTAAACCTTATATATGCAGAAATCGGTGACAGAGTTGAAGAACGGTACAAGGTAAAGGCTTAACGATGGCTTTTATTTTCGTAAGGGGAAGAGAGGAACTGGTAGGGCTGGCTGTGCGTACAGACTTACCGCTCCTGTTTGGCTTTCTGCTCCCGGGACCGTCTGTCTCCAATCACGGACATGGCCTATGAGAAAAATAGATCTCCTTACCGCTCTGCCACCCACAATTCCCAATAATCTAAAAAGCAAGTAAGAAGTGGGTCGGCGGGGGGGAGGGGGGGAACAGCCTATTCATGATGAGTGTATCAGGAACCAAGGCCTAGGTTTAACTTAATTCTGTGCACCTGAGGGCCACTTTAAATACAATCTCCATAAAGCTCCCTTTCGCAAGCGGCGGGCTCCAGTGACGGTTTCCCTCTTTCCTCCTCCCGCCAACGGGAAGGGGAGCCCGTCCTGGAGCACGGATTCCAGTTACAACCTGAGAGGCCCCTCCGCTCTCAGCCCGCCCAGACACGCTCACGGCCAACCTCACCGTCTCCAGATTGGAACTCTGGATCTCCTTCTCCTCTGCGTAGTCGGTGACTCTCTCCAGGTCCGCCGCACCGCTGTCATGCTTCCGTGGCTTCTCGGGAGGCCGCTCCGGGCCGCTGGTCTCAGTCTCCAACTCCAGCTCCACATCCCCCTCGGTAGCCATATCGATCCCACCATGCCGCTGCACAGGCCCCGCCCCACCTCATGAAGACTTCCGGTAACTGCCCCGAAACTTCCGCCCGGAGAGGATGAGGCGGAGCTGGCCTCGGGCCACACCTTCACTAATGTCCTGGGTTCTAGAAACTTCAGCCAGTAAAGTTGGTCGCCTCTCAGACTTCCTTTGGGGGGGTTCGTGTTGTTTTATGCAAGGCCCTCTCCCATACCTAGCCGGTCACCACTCCAGACCTTCCCAACCGACATCCTTACCTTCTGTTCACCTAGATTCTACCCACTCCATCCCATCCGCCCCCCCCCCCCCCCCCCCCCCCCCCCCCCCCCCCCCCC